>NC_092050.1:80565890-80865890 GCF_003086295.3 Arachis hypogaea
TAATTGTTGTTTAGTAATCAAGCCTCGGTTTGTCATCTCAATTCAATGGCTCTGGAGTCTGTACTGCATCCGTAGTTAGTTTGTTAGTTAGGATGTGTTTGGATCTGGCTTTTTTAAACAAAATATTTTATTTTATGGGAAGAATTTGTTATCAGGAAATGTAATTTATATTCGGATGAAAAATATAAGAAATTCTTAGCATGTAATCTTTTTAATATTTTTTAGATAGTGATAGATTAAAATAAAAGGCACTTTTTGCTGTTTTGAATAAAACTACTTTTATGAAAAAAAGGATTGTTTTCAACCCAAATTTTCTAGATAAAATATATTTTTTTTCTTAAGAAGAAAAAATTCTAGGTCTTGGACATATTTTTATTACGCGATTTGTTTCTTGAATTCAACTTTAATATTAAATTACAGAAACCCGTATTCAACTGCATTTCTTTTTAAAAGTATTTGAGGTTTACATGGGGGTGGAACAATAGTGATTCTCTTTAAATTGATCGCATTAGGTGCGGTAGTTCTACCTTTATCCCAATAAATTTACAACCTACAAATACAAAGATTGGAATACTTGCAAGTACCATAGAGCTTATTAATCGCAGGTGATACACTTTTCCCCGGAGCATCACAACAATTGCTGCACAAAACGAAACCATCATGCCGACCACCAATAAGAAGAGAGCAAGCAATGATATTGCATCAATAGTGATCCTCTTCAAATTGAGCGTATTACATGTGGTGGTTCTAGTTTTATCACAACAAATCTATAATCTACAAATACAACGATTGGAATACTTGCAAGTACCATGGCACTTATTAGTGATACGTTTTTCCTTTGAGCATCACAACAAGTGCTGCACAAAATGTAAGCATCATCCAGGCAACTGATAAGAAGAGAGCAAACAGTAACAATTAAAATCAATTTTTTTCCCTCTAAAATTAAGAGTTTTTTCCCTCTCCCTCTCCCTCTCCCTCTCCCTCTCCCTCTCCCTCTCCCTCTCCCTCTTCCCCCTCCTTTTCTCTATTTCTCTAGTTCATTCACTCCCTCTATCTTTCTTATATCATTATCAATAACTAATTACATTAAAATATTAAAATTGAAATTGAAATATAACTATATTATATTTTATTAACTAATTTAATAACCAAAATATATCACATGACACTCTCTTATTAAAATTAAGAGAAAATATTTTTCTCCAAAAAATTAATAAACTCACTTCTTAAATTCTCTTATCTACCTCTCTCCCTTTTTCTATTTCTCTCTACTCTTTTCACTATATATATAATATTTTATATTAGTAATTTGACAAAACAAAATGTGTTCATAGATATTTTTTCATTACAATTAAAATAAAAATTTTTCTTTATAAAATTAACAAACTCTCTCTCTCTCTCTCTTTCTTCTTATTTATCTTTTTCTCTATTTTCTCTCATTCTCTATATTTCTCTACCTTTCTATTCTACAAAATAATAATAATAATAATAATAATAATAATAATAATAATAATAATAATAATAATAAAAATAAAATAAAATTAACAAAATAATATAATTTAAATTAAAAATATTATTATTATATGCATATTTTTTTAATCAATTTTAAATTTTTATTACTTATCTTTTTAATATATATTTTCACTTCTTTTCATTCAAATATTTATTATATATAATTTAGAGAGAATACTAATGTTGTGATTAAAAGTTAGAATCAAGATTCAATTGTTTAAAAAAAAATATTTTGAGTTAATTTTATAAATATTAATATAAATTTTTTTATGCTCATATCTAATTATATTTTTATAAATATAGAAAAAAATATTATTTTTAAATAGCAAGCATAAAAGTTAATTATTTCTATTTGTGCAACAGACTTAACACCTAATCAAATGTAAAAGTATATACATTAAATTCTTTTAAATTTTAGATAATGAATGTCAAAATTAATTATTAGTAAAAAATTAAACTTTTTCACATGAAAATAATAACTAAAAATCTTATAATTTGATTTTTTTTATATATGGAGATTTTGTAAAAGTAATTTTATTCTATAAATTTTTTGTGTTATAATCTATAATGTCTTGACAAAACCGATAAAATTTTAAAAAATTTATATTCCCGTAATGTTATTACGGGTAAAAATACTAGTATTATATAATCTTATCTTTTATTTGAAAAAATGAGTAAGTAATTGCCTTATATAAATAATTAAAATCAAAAGCAAGTAACAACCCTAAAATTGAAAAAAAAATATTATTATCAATCACTTTTTGATTAAATCAATTTCCAAATCTTTAATTTTTTTCTCTTTTTAAATATTTTTCCTCTTAATTTTCACACCTGTTATAATATATATAAAAATATTTTAATATTAATAATAACTAAAAAAATCTCTATATATTATTGTACATACATAAAAGTAAATTATTTTAAAATTTATTTATTTTCTCATGATATTAAAATTGTAACAGATTAAATAAATTCATTAAAACGTTATATTTTATATATTTTATTCACGAATATGTTATAAATGTATATAACAAAGTTATTAGAATAACTTATTTATATTATTTTATAGCATATTTTTTTTATAATATGAATGCATAAAAATGTAATTTACTGTCACAATAATATTCAATAAAATAAACTAATTAAAAAAATAATTTTTATATTTTAATGAATCTAAAATCAAAATTTTTTATAAGAACTAAGAGAATTTTTTTTATATAACAAGCATCTATTAGTATTTTTTAATTAAAAAATATTAATCATAATTATATATATTATTAAATATATAATATTATATTTAATTATATAATATTTTAATTTTTAACCCCTCTATTAAATTCCTGGATCATCAGTCCCTGGCGGTGGTTCTAGTTTTATCACAACAAATCCATGTTCTACAAATATAATGATTGGAATACTTGCAAGTATCATGGCCAGGGACGAATTAATGGAGAAGGGAGTGAGGCAAGTGCCCTCAGTGAAATTTAAAAATTTGTTAACTAATACATAATAATAAAATTTATTTGTCTCCATTATATAATTAAATTTGATCCATTATAATTGAACTTCACTTATCAATTTCAATAATCTAAAAATAAATAGTAATTTAAGATTCAAATAAATTTGTTATAATAACCTTTAAAAAGGAGTAAAATAATTATAGATTTATTTTTTTATAATTACAACTAAAAAATAAATTTAAAATTTAAAAAAATATGTTTATATACTTAGTGAATATCACTACTATTGTGCCGTGTATATATATATTATATATATTTGATTATTTGTTCAAAATAGAGGTAATTACTAATTTGATATCCAAAAGATCCAAACGCAAAAAAAATAATCGTTAAATAATTTAAAAATTATGATAAAAAATAACTAATAAATATTATATTTATTAAAAGTGACAATTTTTTTTTAATATTTAACAAATGATATATTCATTTAATCTAAATATTTGATAGTCAATAGAATTCAGCCTAATATTTTATTAGATTTGATTATAAATATATAAATTTATTATGTTAAATTAATTTCAAATTAAATAGATTATCTTATTAAACTAATTTTAATATTAAATTAAAAATGACTAATAAAATATTAATCTTATATTGACTATAAAAAATGATTAAATAATAATAATAATAATAATAATAATAATAATAATAATAATAATAATAATAATAATAAAAAATTAAAATAATACTGTTTATTCATTGGTGTTTTTTTTTTAAGTTAACTTTAGTTTTTTCTAGATAACATTAGTTGAAAAAACTTTTTTAAATATAAATATTATAAAGAATTGATTTTGTAATCATATGAGAGATGAATTTTTAAATGATTATTTAACGACATATATAAAAAAAAGACATTTCATTGTATTGACAATGAAAAAATTATTTAATTTTTTAAAATATAAAACCTAAAAAAAATGAAATTTTAATTTATGTATTATTATTTAAAATATTATTTTAGTATTTTAATTTGTTGATTAGATAATTTAAAGATTAATTATATTTTATAATAACAAAATATAATTATAAAAATTATTATTATATTATATATATTTTGCCTCCACTCACAAAACTTTCTGGATCCGTCACTGATCACCGCACTTATTAGCAGCGGGTGATACGCTTTTCCTTTGAGCATGATAACAAGTGCTGCACAAAACAAAACTATCATGCAGACCACCAATAAGAAGAGAGCAAACAATGATATTGCATTTGCTACAATGAAGACGGTAAATACCTTGTCATGCAGGAACATGGGCACACCAGTGTTCTGGTTGCCGCAAAGAAGATTGTGATGATACGAGTACCAACAATGGTGAAAGCACCAGCTGTGTTTTGACCCACTTCTCCCCTGCTTTCTCCAGTTCTTGGTGTTGTTCTTTAAATACTTGGTTTTTTTCCAGCATTGTTCTTGCAGCTCCGATGCACCAAGAAGAACAACTCTTTTTCTGCAGGCACTTCAGAATTTCATAAACCCTACGATGTGTCTTTTTCTTTTTATATATTTCCTTGATTCCTGAGATATTCAATGAAATCAATTCTTTAGAGACTTAAGTTGTTGCACAACATAAAGCTAAAAATAAAAATTTAACAATTTTAATAGTATTGAATTTTGAATGAATAAGCCAACGAATACAAGCAGCTGATCCGAAAAAAAAAGTTCTAATACTTGACATATTTTTTTTTTTCATTAAGCTATTTCATTGAGGGATATTCTGCTGATAAAACACATCATATAAATTATGAAACGCTAATTCAAAGACGTAAATTGAAAATTTTCTTTTCCTAAAAATATATAATAACAAGAATTACGTACACAAAAGTTGGGCAAAAAAGAGTTCCTACGATGATATCGAATGTTAATTGATTTAATAAAGAAAAAAAATATTTTTTTTGGTTTTAATTTTAGGCAGTTCAATTTAATATGCGTTCTTTTGTTTGTTTTTTGTTGTATGTGATGTAGTTTTGACCAGGCATAATTTAACTCAATTTAATGAGAAAAGAGTGCATTCTATAAATACATACATGCAAAAGCTTCCATAGATATTCCTAAGTCCAAGGAAACACTTGATTCGATCTCAATGTCTATTTTCAAAACTGCAAATGAAAGCAGAATTAGGAAGTAGTTAGGTGAAGAATACTTATATTCTTAAAGAAGAATACTTCTAACTAATTTGGGTTGGTCAAATGGTCAACTCCCTCCTTTGTTTAAGGAACTGTCGGGGGTTTGAATCCCGCCTTATGCATACAACAACTCATTGGCCAATAATAGACCCTTAAATGAAGATCAGATTTACGACGAATTAGTCCAAAGAAATGTACTTCTTCCATGTGCATTTTACATTATCACACAACTAAAAAATGGATTAATACAGACAGATTTACAGACAGATTTAGTCTTTATTACAGACAAATTTTTTGTTACCGACGAAATTACCGACGGGTTTTGTCCCTCTGTAAAAGCCCCGTCGAAAATTATTTACCGACGGATTTTTTTTCCGTCGGAAAATTACCGACGAATTTTTACCAGTTACCGACGGATTTTTCCTCTGTGAATTCTCCATCCATTTCCCGAAGGCGACGAACTTTTCGACAGATTTTCCGTCTGTTATTACAGACGGATTTTCCAACGGATTTTTCGTCTGAAATTACAGACGGAAATTTTCAGACGGATTTTCCGTCTGTAATTTGAACTTTGGAAAATCATCTCACATTCTGATTACAGACAGAAAATCAGTCTGTAAATCTGTCAGTAAGGTAAAATAGAATTTTTTTATTTTTCTAATTACAAAATAAATTTATTTTCATACAAAATAAATATAAATTTAATACAAATTTTATCTAATTTTATTCGAATATTTATAATATTTCAAAAAATAAACAAATTCATCGTATTATCAAACTAAAAGAAAAGTACTATAAATAAACATGTCAATATAATTCAAAATATAAACAAAGTATAATCCCCAAGCAACACTAGTTTACAAGGAAATACATGAGCACAGACTGAACATTAGTTGTTCAATTCTTCTAAGATCCATTCAACATTTTCTCTTTCTCCTGGCGGCTTGTTCTGCTAAGATCTATGGGTTTCTTCTGCGTGCCACAATAATTTTTGGAGGAGTGGAGGAGTGATAACCACTACAGAAAGCATAGAAAAACAATTGAATAAAGAAAATGAAGCAAGAATCAAACGATTATATTCTACTTCATTCATTTAAACATGTTAAGAATTAATGAAAGCATACCGTGGCACTGGATTTGAAAGGTATAGTATCATAAGGATGTGACATTGATTGATCATGGGGCCTATAAAACAGTAAGTGTGCTATAGATCGATCAATGGGGTTTGTGTCAGTTTCCATATCCATGAATCTCATACACCTGAATGAAGTTGCAGGTTATACTTATCAAGAAGATTAAATAGCATTATATTTTTGCAATAAATTAAAAAAGTTTGTTTAACAATACTTTCTATGCACTGACATTAAGTACTTATAACTCTGAGCAATTAAACTGAAGTGAAGACAGCAACCAATACCTGCTACCATTATGTGGCACCATTGATTTGCATGCTTGATCATCTCTGGTGCAACCATTTGCAATGGAGTCATTATGTCTTTGCTCGGCACTCTTAGCCAAACGGTATAGACTATCCCTTAGGCACAATTTGGTTCTAATATCCAACTGTAGCCAAGCAAAATTTTGTTACCGAAGTAAATTATAATCAATGAAACTGATGAACTTACAACAATAATTATAAATAGATAACAATTTTAGCATTAAAGCTTTACATCTTGGAACCTTACCAAAGAATGAAAAAGGAAAAGAAAGACTCTCACGGACATGCCTTAAAACACTGATGGCAGTGCCAAACTTCAAAGAGTCACTAGATCTTGAAGATAATGTCACCCATGAAAAGGATAGGCCTACTAGGGAGGAGAGACTATTTCTTCCTGATTTGCATATAGAACAAAGCCCTCAATATGCCACAAATTTATTACTTTGACATTTCTTGTATTCTCAATCAACTGAAGAATTTTCTTGTAAGGAGATAATATTCGACTGAGATCCCTCTCATCCAAAACTTGTGATAATTCAGAGTTCAATTAGAGAATTAGATATCTTATAGATTCATGCTAAAAGATATCACACATATTGCCAACCACCATTGTGGTTCAACCAAAGATTTCAAGATGACGAGTCAATTGATAGCATCGTTTACAATAAGAAATTTTAAGCTCACAAATTAGGACTTAGGAATATAGCTACCATACTCACAAGAGCTATTTATCAGGTAATAAAGCATTAATGACAATAATAATGATCAAGTCATATCTAGTTACCTCAAGTTGCATAAGTTCACAAACCATGCTGAGATCAGCCATCGATGGTTGGGTGCTATCACACAGAAAGCTTTCACTATCTCCATTGAGCTAGAAATCCTCCAGTGCTTTCAGAGAAGATAATAAAACTTTTTCTACTTCAGTAGCTACTTTTGGATTCAGTTGACGGCCAAGGGCAGGTGCTAGTGTAGTATGTATTACATAATTCACTGCAAAGTCATTCAACAAATGATGGATAATAACCACATTCCTGGATTTTCTTCTAGTAATTAATCGCTAAGTAGCATACAAGTCTATAGAAAAAAAATCAACTGTTCATGGCTAGTTACATTACTTAAAGGAGTTCAAAATGGAAATTAGAATGTATCTACCTGCTTCATATTGTAAATTAGAATAATGCCAATCCATTACTGAGTTAATTTTGGCTCTTCTAGACAGCTCAGTTGGATACCTGATGAATCAAAATGGAAGATGTTATAATTTATTAAGTTATTTATTCTAATCTCTGTCACCCTAATCTATCCTTTCAATGAACATACAGAAATGAGAGAAATGAACCCAAAATCGTGTTTTACTAAAGGACAATGTAACAGTTCAATTCTGAAATCTACGAGTTCCCAAGTAATGAGTACTTTATAATGATTGGAACAATAGCAGTTCATCAGGTCACAAGAAGTAGATGAGATGGTTCTACTAACTAGTGGTCAGCAATTCCAGCAAAAGCAGAAGCAAGATATACTAGGATTGCATGGCTGCCTGTGGTGTTTTTGTACTAGGAGTATTTTAAAACTTAGTCACTTGGATCAACTGATCTGGGATTGCCAACTGAAAATCCACTATCAAGAGCAACATAGCTACAAAGCATTTAGTAATCCAAAGAGATGCTGGGCATCAATGCTCCTAGGAAGAAATTTTGAGCCATGTGTATATGGTGAAGAAATGTTGAGCAAAATTGAGTCTAAAGGTTGCTGCAACATTTGCCACCAAGCCTTCATTAAAGAATAAGCTTTTTAAGCAAAGGAAAGAAAGAAAAAGCTCACAGGGATCAATCAAAAAGCAAGACAATATAGCAGCAACTCTAGTGAACCTTTAAGGAAACATTTCTTATCTATCAGAAAAGAATAAATGAGCTGCATTTGTCTGCATAAAACCCCATGAACCAAGTTCAATTATCTGCTAAATAAGGACATGCATGCTTCTCTGTTTCATTTCATTTCCTCTTATGTTTAGTGCTTGCTTGGGGACAAGAAAGGTTTAAGTTTGGTGTTGTGATGACAAGTCATCTTATGCTAGCTTTTCAAGCATTTTTCACTTGTTTCATTAGGTTTTATGCACTTTTTGCATTGTAAGTAAGTGATTTGGAGTGGATTTGCATGGTTTTGTTGAATCAATCAACCATCCTTTATTTGACACAAAATCATAAGGTTTAAGCTAGAATTAGTTAGTTTTTGAATGATTTATAAACCTTGTGAATTTGGTGATGCTTTGATTGGTTATTTTGGTTATTTGTAGGTGAAGAAAAGAAAGAAATCAAGAAAGCGTGCCTATTAAAGTGTGGCTTAAGGGAATGAAAGCGTGGCATTCAAGCACAACCAATGCCATAGCGCTCAAAAAGTGAGCGTAGCGCTCAAAAAGTGAGCACTGGTGTGAAGAAAGCCAAGCACCCAAGACCAAGGGAGCAAGAGGCATGGTGCTGCGTTGAGAAAGTTAACTGAGCGCCCAAGGAAGCAAGCAAAATGAGGAGCGCTCAGTTTACTCATTTACCTTTATCGTGCCTCAACCAAAAGAAAATTAAGGCGTAATACCAAGGAGTGAAGCAACCAAGGTTCGAACCTTGCACCTGAGGAACCAAGAAAAGTGCTACAAGCAAGAAAAATCATGGCACAGCACATAAAATGCATTCACCAATTTTCGAAACAAGCACCTAGGGAGCAAGGAGGAAGCGCAATACAAGGAAGGCAAGGGCGCTCAGTTTCCTTACTTAACTGAGCGCTACTTCACTAAGTGCTTGGCACAAAAGAATTTCTCACACAATGCAACCAATGAGATTTGAAGAGGAGTCCAAGAGCATATGCAAAGGGCGCTGTGTGAAGTTCATAAACTGAGCGCTAGTGTTTCACAACTTGTTAGCTCCAAATTAGCTTTACCATGGTTCGAATTGGGAGCCCACTGATGAGAGGAACTTTTGCGTGGTCTAGAAATTTGCGGATAAATCCTCGTTGCAAGTATAGTTTCTAAACCTTCAAAAGTCCTTTCATACAAACGTTTTGGTTGTCACAAGTAACAAACCCCTAAATAAATTGATAACCGAAGTATTCAAACCTCGGGTCGTCTTCTCAAGGAATTGCAGGGAGGTGTTCTTATTATTGGTTATGAGTTGTAAATTGGGGTTTTGGATTAAGGTAAAAAGTTAGTTGAATGACAAGTAAAATAAATAAATAACTGTAAAATAAACTTTTGGCAAGGTATGAGAAAGTGGAATTTCTATCCTAGTTATCCTTATCAGATGTGAAGAGAATTGGGTTTTAATCACACTTTGTTAACCTCTAACTATGAAGGTAAATCAAGTGGACTGATTAGCTTGATTCTCAAGTCCTAGTCAACTCCTGTGGAGAGACTAGCTTTAGAGCAATCCTAGTTCAATCAGAATCTGCCAATTTCAATCACTTGCTGAGTTTGATAATTCAAGTGTTACTGATTTCTTAACCAAGACCAAAAAGGAGAAAAGTAAATCTATTGGAATAAAAATGTCTTCAGATGGGAATAACAATAATGTAAAGAAAGCAATAATAAACTGAAATACCTCAATTAGCACTAATGAAGATATCAAATGTAACATGGAAGAGTTCATAAATTAAATTAGAAAAATAAATAAAAGGAACATTGAACCTGGGATTGAGAGTCACTCCTAAAACTAAGAGAAGTCCTAAATCCTAATCCTAAGAGAGAGGAGAGAACCTCTCTCTCTAAAAACTACATCTACTCCTAAAATTGTGAATGTGAAAGCTTCCTTATGTATGGATGCATTCTCCAACTTTATAGCCTCTAATCTATGTTTTCTGGGCCGCAAACTGGGTCAAAAACAGCCCAGAAATTGCTGGAGAAGAAATCTGCCACGCTGGTTTTTCGTCACTGCGATGCGGCCGCATGGAGCACGCGTTCGTGTCGCCTAGCATCAGGGCAACCATAGCATATTATATATCAAATCGAAGCCCTGGACGTTAGCTTTCCAACGTAACTGGAACGACATCGTTTGGACCTCTTTAGCTAAAGTTATAGCTGTTTGAGTGCGAAGAGGTCAGGCTGGACAGCTTAGCAATTTCTCCAACTTTCTTGTATTCCTTCCACTTTTGCATGCTTCCTTTCTATCCTCTGTGCCATTCCTGCCCTATAATCTCTGAAATCACTTAACACACATATCAAGGCATCTAATGGTAATAAGAGAGGATTAAACATTGGGAACTTAAGGCCAAAGAAGCATGTTTTCAATCAAAGCACATAATTAGGAAGGCAAATGTAAAACCATGCAAATAGTATGAATAAGTGGGTAAGGACTTGATAAAAACCACTCAAATGAGCACAAGATAAACCATAAAATAGTGGTTTATCAACCTCCCCACA
Organism: Arachis hypogaea; assembly: GCF_003086295.3. NCBI lineage: Eukaryota > Viridiplantae > Streptophyta > Magnoliopsida > Fabales > Fabaceae > Arachis > Arachis hypogaea. The sequence goes on from NC_092050.1 coordinate 80,576,887, forward strand.
CTTAAACATTAGCATGTCCTCATGCTAAGCTCAAGAGAAGCTATAAAGGAATGAAGAGGAAAGTAAGAATGTATGAAATGCAACCTATCTATATGAATGCAACTACATGCAAAATGATTCTACCTACTTAGTTAAAAGTAAAAAAATCCTTCAAGAAGAAATATGAACTGGATTTCACTAATTCAAATCATGAAAATGAAGTACAAATAGACTTGCAAGAAGAAAATAGCTCATGAAAGCAGGGAACAAGGAATTGAGCATCGAACCCTCACTGGTAGTGTATACACTCTAATCACTCAAGTGTTTTAGGTTCGATTCTCTCAATTCTCCACTAACCTTGCTTTCTAAGGCTTGCTCTTCATCTAACAATCAACATAAATTTAATACACAGATACACATATCAAGAGGTCTTTTAAGGGTTGTAATGGGGTTAGGGTCAAGGTAGGATTGTATTTGGTCAAGTGGACTAAAATCTGAATCCTTAATTAACTTAAACTTTCCACCTAACTTTAGACAATCCATGTAATCATAATACCACATCTAACTATCCATTAATTATGTTTTCCACATATTCATGCATTTTAATTTTAAGTACAGTACATATGCATTGCTTTCACCACTTTGGGATATTTTGTCCCCTTTTTCTTATTTGCTCTTTTTTTATATATATATATATATATTTTTTTTTCTTTTATTTTTCTCAATGCATATGATTAAGATATTGAATGCATGAATCATGTTCTAAACATTTCTTTCACATTTTCATAAAGATATATAATACCCAATTCTTAAACCAATTGTTTCCAAATCCACTTTTCCCCACACTTAATTCATGAGCACTTTCACTAGTCTAAGCGAACCAAGGATTCAAATTAAGGACATTACTGTTTTTCGCTTAGAGTTAATGATGTACTAAAGTAAAGAACAAAGGGGTAAAATAGGCTCAAATTGATTTGCAAAGGATAATGAAAGGTAAGGCCATATGGGTATGTAAGCTTAGTGAAACAAAGGCCTCAATCGTGTAAGTCTATGCATACATCAAACCATGGAAATATAGAATTAAGCAAGACAAAGATCACAATTTTAAAGAGAAAAACACACATCAAAAATAAATTATTGGTTGAAAAAATGCAACCAATTCAAAAGGCTCAAAATCTCACAAGTTTTGTGTGTTCGAGCTCTAAACCATGTTCCAGTATAATATCTCTTCAAACAAGTGTAACATTAAATTTTATTCAAATTAGTGAAATACTCTTAAAAGGTTTCTTGAAAAAGAAAATATTACTTCAACCAAGTGGCAAAGTATGCATAAAATCAAACAAACAAATATGCAATCAAACATGCAAATGTAACAACTAACAAGGAAAATAAACCATTGGTGTTTGAGAAGGACATACTAACCCACGGAAGTCGGTATCGACCTCCCCACACTTAAAGATTGCACCGTCCTCGGTGCATGCTGAGATGTGCAGGTGGACGGGTTGCTCCAACTGACGCTTTTCTCATCAAAGAATGTGCGTAGGAACTTGTGTGTCTCTCCCATGCAAACGTCTTCTGGTTCTCTTCCGGTGGCCATCCTGAAAGAAAAAGGGAAGGAAAGTAACCCAAAGCAAAGATAGAAAACAAATAAAACATGGGTTGGTTAATGCCAAAAATGAGGGTCTCAATTACATGGTAGCTACAACATGTAAGTGAGAAAACAGTAGAAGTACATGGCAAATCAAGAGTGCAAAAATTTGCAACAATAGGGAAGAGAGTGTGGGTAAGGAGAGATAATATAAATTCATGTCAATGTAAAAGTAATATAGGTATAAAAGATTGGCATTGATATAAATAATATTACCTATTCAGAATAAAACAAGTCACTAAGCACCCAAAATAATTCAGGAGAAGATGCAACAGTTAAATAAGAAAATTTTAACACCAAAGGAAAAATAATGAATTTAGAAAAGAAAGCAAAAATATGCATAAAATTAAAATGTAATGAATGAAATATGTAAATAAATTAAGTAAAATAAAATAAAAGATAAGAAGAATGAGAAGGGAAAGAAGGGAAGAAAAAGTAAGTAAGAAATGAGGGAAGAAAAATTAGGATTGGGGGAGAAAAGATAAGATATTTGGCAAATTAGGATAAGCTGTGCGGCGCAAGCGACGCGGATGCGTGGGGCACGCGGTCGCGTGACTTGCACTTATAAGGATTGACGCGGTCGCGTCGGTCACGCGGTCGTGTGACACAGTTTATGTTGCTGGCGCGAGGGCAGCCTTGCGCTCGCACAACTCTCTGTTCAAAATCATATTAGTGCCAAATTTTAAGTGACGCGATCGCATGGGGCATGCGATCGCGTGATTGGGCTTTTAAAGGAATATGACGCGGTTGCGTGGGTCACCCGGCTGCGTGGGAAGGATTATGCGTTCAGCACCAATCCAGCACCACTCTCGCACAACTTTCGGGTGTGCACCACTTTGACGTCGAAATCTTGGTCACGCGGCCGCGTGGGGCACGCGGTCGCGTGGGAGGCCATTATTCCTGTATGACGCAGTCGCATCAGTGATGCGGTCGCGTGGGACGATTTGTGCCATTGGCACACCTCCAGCCACGCTCTCGCGTGACTTTCTGTTCGTTTTCTTTTCTTCCCATTGCACTGGTGACGCGGACGCGTCAGCGACGCTGCCGCGTCGCGTGCGTGCTTTTTTTTTTTTTTTTGCAATATGCAGAATGCAATGCTTAATGTGAATGCTATGAAAACTTCCAGGTTCAATGAAAATTAAAATAAAATAAAAACAAACAACATGAAATAAAATTTAAAAAGAAACGATCATACCATGGTGGGTTGTCTCCCACCTAGCACTTTTAGTTAAAGTCCTTAAGTTGGACATTTGGTGAGTTCCCTGTTATGGTGGCTTGTGCTTGAACTCATCCAGGAATCTCCACCAATGTTTGTGATTCCAGTAACCTCCGGGGTCCCAAACTAGGCGCAGAAAGCCTTCAAGTAAGTTAAAGCAAGTTACAAGGCCCCAAGAGTGTTGATTTCCAGAATGAATTCCGGGGTCCCAAATCTTGCTTTTGCACTCGTCTTCAAGTTGATTATCATGATTCCATCTGGGTGATTCAGCTTTAGAATTCTCACTGAAGCGTCCAAACAACTTCCTAGACCCATTCAATTGAGCTCTACACCAACCTTTACGTTTAAAGTTAAAGCTTCCAACCATAATGAACTTTGCAGGACAGTTCTTACCACTGACCATCTTCCTCTTACTCTTAATGCCACAAAGAGTTCTAAGTTGACCATCCGTCTCCAGTAGCCCATATTCAAGTGGAATTAGAAAGCTAAGGGATATGAATTTTACCCACTTGAATGTTGTGAAGGATGATGGCAAGGTGTTTTTAATGAAATTGCAAGCTCCACTCCCTTGTGCTCTTCTCTGATAATTACCACCTCTTTGCAAGCTTCTTCAATTTCAACCTCTTCCTCTTGGTAGCTTTCTTCCAATTCAATCTCCTCTTCATTGCTTTCAAGGGCATGGGAGGTTGTGCTTCTTCTTCTTGAATCTCCATCTCTTGATCAACCTCTTCCAAGTCTTCAACTGTGATATGCCTTGGAGGTTGTACACCCTCCTCAACATCAAATGCAACCGTCTTGGAAGGAGGTTCTATGTCTTGACTTTCCCATGGAGGTTCAGCATCTCCTAAGTCTGCAACCACTTCTTCTTCTTCTTCGATAATTACAGCTTCCTCCACTTGTTCCAGTACAAAGTCATGCTCCGTACTGTTCACTGGAGTTTCTAATATCTCCTTCATGCTACGTTCTTCATTAGATTGTCCACATGAAGCCATGGGGGTTCCTTGAGTGTCCGAACATCGGGAAGCTAATTGACTTATCGCTTGATTTAGTTGACGAATGGTTGCTTGAAGTTTTGCACATGTTTCTGTGAGACGCTCTGTTGAGTCTTGAGGTGATGGATATGGACATGGTACATAGGGAAGTGGTGGTTCTTGATATGGTTCATATGGCTCATAAGGTGGTTGGTATGGTGGGTAAAGGTTAGGATCATATGAGGGTGTTTGGTGGTAAGGGGCTTGTGAGTATGGTGGTCCAAAGCTATGTTGAGGAGAGGGTTTATAGGCATATGGTGGTGGTTGTTGATAGTCCATTGGAGGTGGTTGTTGCCATGAGGGTTGTTCAAATCCTTGTGGCTCCTCCCATCTTTGATTGTTCCAACCTTGGTGCCTATTCTCATTGTAATTTCTTCTTCCTGCAACATAATTGTAACCAGACTCATAGCCAAAGGGGTGAGAGTTCATAGTAGCAAATAAAAATTAAAAATGAAAATAAAAACAAATTTAAATTAAAAGGTTATTTAAATTTTGAATTTGAAAATTAAATTTTGAAATTTTGAATTTTAAATTTTTGAATTTTGAATTTTTTGAAATTTGATTTTTGAAATAAGATAAGATAAAATAAAAATTTTAAAATAAAAACCAATAACCTCTTAACTTAAGAAAAAGCAAAAAATAAAAACAAAAATAAAAACAAATAAACAAGCAAAAATAAAATATTTACAATAACAAATAATAAGGCACACGTTTGCAATTCCCCGGCAACGACGCCATTTTGGTGAGAGGAACTTTTGCGTAGTCTAGAAATTTGCGGATAAATCCTCGTTGCAAGTATAGTTTCTAAACCTTCAAAAGTCCTTTCATACAAACGTTTTGGTTGTCACAAGTAACAAACCCCTAAATAAATTGATAACCGAAGTATTCAAACCTCGGGTCGTCTTCTCAAGGAATTGCAGGGAGGTGTTCTTATTATTGGTTATGAGTTGTAAATTGGGGTTTTGGATTAAGGTAAAAAGTTAGTTGAATGACAAGTAAAATAAATAAATAACTATAAAATAAACTTTTGGCAAGGTATGAGAAAGTGGAATTCCTATCCTAGTTATCCTTATCAGATGTGAAGAGAATTGGGTTTTAATCACACTTTGTTAACCTCTAACTATGAAGGTAAATCAAGTGGACTGATTAGCTTGATTCTCAAGTCCTAGTCAACTCCTGTGGAGAGACTAGCTTTAGAGCAATCCTAGTTCAATCAGAATCTGCCAATTTCAATCACTTGCTGAGTTTGATAATTCAAGTGTTACTGATTTCTTAACCAAGACCAAAAAGGAGAAAAGTAAATCTACTGGAATAAAAATGTCTTCAGATGGGAATAACAATAATGTAAAGAAAGCAATAATAAACTGAAATACCTCAATTAGCACTAATGAAGATATCAAATGTAACATGGAAGAGTTCATAAATTAAATTAGAAAAATAAATAAAAGGAACATTGAACCTGGGATTGAGAGTCACTCCTAAAACTAAGAGAAGTCCTAAATCCTAATCCTAAGAGAGAGGAGAGAACCTCTCTCTCTAAAAACTACATCTACTCCTAAAATTGTGAATGTGAAAGCTTCCTTATGTATGCATGCATTCTCCCACTTTATAGCCTCTAATCTGTGTTTTTTGGGCCGCAAACTAGGTTGAAAACAGCCCAGAAATCGCTGGAGAAGAAATCTGCCACGCTGGTTTTTCATCACTACGACGTGGCCGCATGGAGCACGCGTTCGCGTCGCCTACCGTTAGGGCAACTATGACATATTATATATCAAATCGAAGCCCCGGATGTTAGCTTTCCAACGCAACTGGAACCGCGTCGTTTGGACCTTTGTAGCTAAAGTTATAGCTGTTTGAGTGCGAAGAGGTCAGGCTGGACAGCTTAGCAATTTCTCCAACTTTCTTGTATTCCTTCCACTTTTGCATGCTTCCTTTCTATCCTTTGAGCCATTCCTGCCCTATAATCTCTGAAATCACTTAACACACATATCAAGGCATCTAATGGTAATAAGAGAGGATTAAACATAGGGAACTTAAGGCCAAAGAAGCATGTTTTCAATCAAAGCACATAATTAGGAAGGCAAATGTAAAACCATGCAAATAGTATGAATAAGTGGGTAAGGACTTGATAAAAACCACTCAAATGAGCACAAGATAAACCATAAAATAGTGGTTTATCACCCACTCCAAAGCAAAGGCGCTGCATTAGAATAGTGAACTGAGCGCCAATTGTACAAGGAGAATTGGGCTTTGGCACGCAACAAAATTGAAGGCCAAAGGCAAAGGGAGCGCTGCACTTTCTCTTTTAACTGAGCGCTCCCATGGGGGGTGTCTCATGGGGCCAATTTCAATTCAATTACCATTTTGGATCCAATTCTTCACCAATTTGACAAGCCCACTCTAAAGTCTGAAGATCAAAATTTGGAAGTGTATAAATAGGACTTAGTTTGATTTAGAAAAGCACCTTCTTCTCATTTTTTAGTTTTACCTTTTACTCACTTTTACATTTTACTTTTTGAGTTCAATTTTAGTTCTGAATTTAGCTTTCATTTTGGTTTTTAGGAATTAGGATTGAGAGCTGAGTTCTCCTCCTCCTTATTCTTACTTTGGCAATTTCTGTTTTCTGTTTTTAAATTTTAGATTGAGATTGAAGAAATTCTGTTTCATTCTTTGATCTGTAATTCATCTTTGTTTTCTTCTGCATAATTCTAAGGATTTGGAATTGGATTTAGCTTTTTGTCTTTGTTTTCATTTAATCTGCAACTTTTGCTATCTGTTCTTGGAATTTGAATTGAGATTGAAGAGCTTCATTGATTCTAAGTTTGAGAATAATCTTTTACCTCTCTTCTCAATTGTTCTAAGAATTGGATCTGGGTTTTAATTGCTGTTCCATTTACATTTCTTCTGCAATTGGTTCTCTGTTTGATCAAGGAAGGAATTGAGATCTAGATCTACTCTCTAGTCTCATTGATGCTGAGATCTTTAATTTCTCTTTTAGATTTCCAAATTGAGCTAAGTTTACTTTCTGTTTTGTTCCTCAAGCAATTTTACTTTTCTGTTTAGATCTTCAGCAACTTAGTTCATCTTTTACTCCTTTGCTTAATCTCTCTTTATATTCTCTTTGTTAAATTCTAAATCCCAGCTTCCACATCCCTTTACTATTCAAGCTGTTTACATTTCTTGCAATCTAAGCTTCAGTCATTTACATTACTTGTTCTTTAAGATTCATCTCTTTTACTTTCTTACAATTTAGGTTTCATGCAATTTTCTCTTCTGCACTTTACTTTTCTGTCAATTTCCCCTCTCCCTTTTATTTTTATGCAATTTAGCTTCTATTTGTCACAATTCACTCAAATCATCAACTATTTGCTTAACTAAATTCATCACCTAACTAAAATTGCTCAATCCATCAATCCCTGTGGGATCGACCTTACTCTTGTGAGTAATTACTACTTGATGTGATCCGGTGCACTTGCCGGTGAGTTTTGTTGTTGGAATTCCATTTTCTACCCATCAAGTTTTTGGCGCCGTTGCCGGGGATTGATCTAGTTTGACAATGATTAAGTAAGGTGGTGGTCTAGATTAAGCACTTTTTCTTTAATTTTCTTTCATTTTCATTAAGCATATTAACTCTTTGAATTTTTGCTTAAACTAACACTAACTTTGCTCTATCAGTAGAGTGACTTATTTTCTGGTTCTGTGTTTGTTTATTTCTTGCTGTTGTATGTCAGAAGCAAGGAGAGAGATCCCTACCTTTTATGACCAAGACGAGAGGACTCTTAGGAGACTAAGAAGGGAAGCAAGAGGGAAGGGAATTGTTGGAGAAGAAGAACCTTTTGAAGAAGAATATCAAAAAATGGAGGAACATTCAACAAATCCAACAAATCCAATAGTGGGAGTGGCCAACAACAATGGCCAGCCCCAGAGGAGAGTTTTGGCTTCATATACATTTGCTAATCCAAGGCATTGTGGGAGTAGCATCCTTACCCCAAATGTCAATGCAAACAACTTTGAATTGAAGCCTCAACTCATTACCTTGGTACAAAACAACTGCTCCTATGGAGGAAGCCCTCTGGAAGATCCAAACCAACACTTATCCACCTTTCTGAGGATTTGTGACACAGTGAAGTCCAATGGTATGCATCCGGATATATATAAACTCTTGCTTTTTCCATTTTCTTTGAGGGATAAGGCTGCTCAATGGCTTGAAGCCTTCCCACAAAGAATCATCACTAGCTGGGAGGATCTAGTGAATAAGTTTCTAGCCAAGTTCTACCCACCCGAAAGGATCATCAGGCTCAAGACAGAGGTTCAAACCTTCACACAAATGGATGCAGAATCTCTCTATGAGGCATGGGAGAGATACAAGGCCCTGATTAGAAAATGTCCCCCTGAAATGTTCAATGAATGGGACATTCTTCAAAACTTCTATGAAGGATTAAGACTGAAGGCTCAGGATGCACTAGACCATTCAGCAGGAGGCTCACTACATATAATGAAGACAGCAGAGGAAGCCCAAAACCTCATTGATATGGTGTAAATAATCAATCCTTTTTTTCTCATCAAAGGCAATGCCAACCAGCTCAAAGAAAGGGAGTGCTTGAGTTGGAAGGAGTAGATACTATCCTAGCTCAACACAAAGTGATGCAGCAGTGAATATAAGCCAATCATCACCCACATGGGGGCAAAGTGAAGAAAACCAAGAAGATCAGCAGCAAGAACAAATTCAATATGTGCACAACCAAGGCTCAGGCAAAAATAAAGTTTATGGTGACACCTACAATCCATCCTGGAAGAACCATCCAAATCTCAGATGGAGAGATAACCACACTCAAAACCAGCAGCCATGGCAAAGAAATTCAAACCACAACAACTCAAGAAACACAAACAACAACAACCAGCAAAACACTAACCCCAATCCATATAGAAAACCCCAAAACAACTACCCAAATTCCAACTACTATCCATCCAATAACCCAACCACTAACCAAAACACCTATCATTCACCTTCAACAACTCATAACCAGCCACAAATACCACAAGACACTCAAAGAATCTCAAACCTGGAGATACTAATGAAAAAATAATGAAACATTAGGAATTAACAAGCAAGAATCATGAAGCCTCATTGAGAAATTTAGAAAGGAAGATTCGACAACTGTCCAACCAAGCAGTGATTGAAAGGTCAGCAAGCTTACTCCCAAGGGATACCATTCCAAATCCTAAAGAAGAATGTAAAGCCATCCAACTGAGGAGTGGACGAATCTTGGTGAATGACAAGAAGCTTGGGGAGAAATCAGCTGAGAAAGATGAAGCTAACAACAAGGAAGAGATTATAGCAAGCAAGCAAGATCAAGAGAAGCTTGAAGAGAAAAATAACCAGCCACAAATTGTAAGGAAATGGGAGCAAGTAATGGAGGAACCATCTCAAGGAAAGAAGCAGGTGGAGAAGACTTTCACACCTCCTCTACCATATCCTCAAAGGTTCAACAAGGAAACCAAGGACCAACACTTCCCCAAATTCCTTGAAATCTTCAAGAAGTTGGAGATTAATATCCCCTGGCTGAAGCATTAGAGCAGATGCCCCTATATGCAAAATTCTTGAAAGATCTCATTTACAAAAAAAGAAGCTGGCATGAGAAGGAAACCATTATGCTCACTAAAGAATGTAGTGCGGTTATTCAAAGGGGCCTCCAACCAAAGCTCAAGAACCTTGGGAGCTTCTTCCTGCCTCTCATTTACTTTTATTGCACATTAGGTGTTTGATATAATGCTTCCTATAGTTTTTGAGTAGTTTTCTTTACTCTTGGCCTAGGCTAAGGGAATTGGATGACCTTGAGTCATTGGGTCTCATTGAATTGGTGATTTGAGAATCCTTGGTGATCAATTTGATATCCATTGACACTAACCCACTACTAATCTAATTAGTAAATAGGTTGGGACTTATGGGTTGATGTGATCAAGCCTATTTGACATACTTCAAGCTTAGGAGTAGATATTACGTACTTAAAGCTTTTGGAGGTAGACTTAATAGGTTGGCCCCTCATAATTATCAATGTATGGTTTGTTGACAAGGATGGTGATCTTAATTCCTATGCTTAGCCAAGAGTTGTTTACCTTTCTTTATTAGTTTTTGTCATTTACTTTCTTGTTATTTACTTTTCTTTTTAACTAAAAACCAAACCCCCTTGTTCTTTCATAGCCAATAAGCATACACTTCATTGCAATTTCTTGTGAGATGACCCGGAGTCCAAATACTTCGGTTAATTCTTATTTGGGGTTTGTACATGTGACAACCAAAATTTTTGATTGAGAGGGTTGTTTGTTGGTGTAGAACTATACTGGCAACGAGCATCCATTCATTTTGTGTGAAATTCTATACCGACACGACAACTTGCTTCTATCAAATAGGCACCGTTGCCGGGGAGTTGCAATGGTGCTATGTTATTGGCTATTGTATATATTGTGAATAGCTTTACTTTTGGTTTGTTTGTTGATTTTCGCTAGTTGTAGGACTTTGTTTTCTATGTTTTTTGTTAGCTTTTGTTTTTTTTTATTTTCTCTTATCACCATGAATTCTCATCACTTTGGCTATGAGTGTGGTTCAAACTTTGTTGTAGGAGATGGAATTTACAATGATAACATGCATCAAGGAATTGGAGATCAAAGTTTGGCAAGAGTGATTGGGGAAATGACTACTATCCTCACGGAGATGCGCGATGATCAAAGGGCATTTATTGCCGCCCGAGCCGTCCAAGCGCCACCACAACGTGACTACTCTTCTGATTCTTATGAGTATACTCCTTATCCTAATGCATACCGATCTAATGTATGTGATGACCCTTATTGTGATTGTCAACCACAACCATCACATACATATGAACCCCCTCCTCAATATAGCCCTCCACCATACTCACAAGCCTCATACCACCATTCACCTCCATATGATCCCAACCCGTATCCACTATACCAACCACCATATGAACCACATCTAGAGCCACCACCTTTTCAACACCAATACTCCCATGAACCACAAATTCCACACACACCACCTCAAGAATTTCACCAATATGAACCACTTTCCAATTACAACAACCTTCCCTCAACAATTGAACCCTCTCTTCCACCATCACATCCCGATGAAGCCCACATGCTAGAATTTAGAGATCTTGAATCTCATATCTTAAGGCGACATGAGGAGGATGAAAAAAAGTTTAAGGAGTTAAGAGCAAAAATGGCTATCATGGTAGAAGCCATTGGCAACATAGTCTCATCCCGCCTAAGCCTATGCGATCAAGGCAACCCCATTGTTGAATGTGGAGAAGCAACCAAGGAGCTTAGTGAGGGAGTGAACTTGAAGCTCCAAGGTGAAGAAGAGGAGTTCAGGCAAGAAATGCAACAAGAAGAGGAGGTAGAGATTATTGAACAAGAGGAAGTAGTGGTTGGAGCCTTAGGATATGTTGAGTACATAGAGGAAGCACAAATTGAAGAGCCTTCTTCTATGGAGTTCGAAGTTGATGTTGAGGAGGAGAGTGCACAACCTCCAAGACACAATGTGATTGAAGAATTGGATGAAGTGTCCCAAGTAATAGGCCCTCCTATTTATGATGATTCCATACCAACATATGATCCTTTTGAGCTTGAAGAATCCTTCCCCACTATGCTCGGAATTGATGATGAGGTAGATTTCACTCAACCTCCTATGTATTATTTGAGTGATGGGGAAGAGCTAGAGGACATTGGTGAAGAAGAATGTGAACTTGAGGAAGCTTGGCAAGAGGTAGAGCATGAAGTATCTTGCCAAGTGGTGGAAGCCTTCCAAAAAGGATGGACGGGAGTAGAGCGTGCTTTATCAAGACCGTTAGGAACTCCTCCACCTAGGTTGTCATCTAATTCTTCATTTGAGTGGGTAAAACTTCTAACTCTTAGCTTTATTATCCCACTTGAATATGGTTTGCTTGAGATGGATGGCCAACTTAGGGCGCTTTGTGGAATTAAGCGTAAGAGGAGGATGTTTAGTGGTTGGCGTTGTAAGTCTAGGCTCATTATGGTTGGAAGCTCAAAATTGAAGAGCATGGATTGGTGTATTGCTCAAGTAGATGGGTCTAGGAGGAAAGTTTGGTGCTTCCATGAGAATTCATCTCTCTTGCCACCCGGAAGAAATCACCATGATCAACTCAAGGACGGGTGTGAAAACAAAGTGTGGGATCCCGGATCACACAAGGAAGATCAACTTTGGGAGCCTATGGTTTGTGAAGAACTCCATCAAAGCTTGGAGTTATTAACCTTGAATGATGAGGCACAATGGAAATTCAAGCATTGGTGGATGTTCAAGGATGGATTCAAGCACAAGCCACCATGATAAAGAGCTCCCCATAAGTCCAACTTATGGACAATAAACAAAAGTGCTAGGTGGGAGACACCCCACCATGGTAACACCTTTTCATTTTCTCTTTTGTAAATATTGATAAAATAGGTTTAATTCCTTGTTTTGATTGCTTAGTTGAGTTTAAATGGGAGTCTAATAGGTTAAATAAGGTTTTGTGGTGTTTTGGTAGTTGTTTGGAGGTTTGGAATTCTTGGTTTGGTGCAAAAACATAGAAAAATTTTGAAAAATAGAGCACCATCCACGCGCACGTGTGCTTCATGCGTACGCGTGCATCAAGCAATTTCGGCCATCCACGTGCATGCGTCATGTACGCATACGCGTGGATTGAATTTTTCCACCTCCCATACATTCACCCGAGAGTTGTGCCTGAAGTGTGCCAACTTTTTGCCCCGGGGCACGCGTACGCATACCTTGTGCGTACCCGTCGACTCTCTGCTTTGACATGCACGCGTACGCGTTAGCCACGGGTACGTGTCGCTTCCATTTCATCAATCCATGCTTACGCGCACATTACGCGCACGGGTGGATTGCCCTGTTTCACCTACCTTCTTTTCTTCTCTTCTTTCCTTTTCTTTCCTTCTTCTCTTCTCTTTCCACTCCTTGATCATCACCCAATGCTACCAAATACTATCTATAACCACTTCTTTTAGTTAGTTAGTTAATTGTTTAATTAGCACATTTTTTTATTTTATTTTCTATTTTTCTTTATAAGTGTTGGATTATTAATATTGTTTACTGTTTCTTGCTGCTGATTATTGATGAGATGTTATTTTAACATCATTATTTTTAATTTTTATTGTTGGATTTAATTGTTGAGGTTATATTTTGTCACTTGGTTTTGAGTTTTCATGTTTAACATTTGTGAGCACCAAGTGAATTTTTCATTGCCTTTAAGCTTCTTAACTTCTTTGAATTGCATGTTTTGGCCACTATGCATTCATCATCTATTGTTAGGCAATTGTATATTATCATTGCAATTTTTTTAGGTGATGCTTGTTTATGGTTTACCCTTATTCACATCACTTATTTCATGCATTGAGATTGTAGAATTGTGAAATTGGATCAAAGCTTACCTAGTGACATATTTTTGAGCTTTGTAAAGCTTTGTGGGCCATGCTTGCTATGTGATTGATTTCCACTTCTATCTTCTTTTTCCTATGTTCCATAGCATCCATGTGTTTCACCTCTATGTCACTTAGGTGTTGCAACAACTTCAATATGTGTCATTGATTGTTGTGTGAGTTTTATATACCATTTTGTTCACTAAGTCTACCTACACATCAATCAATGTCCATGCATTATCCAATTTCACAATTGCTTGATTTTTGTTTGAATGCTTTCATGCCTCTTCACTACTTGTGTGGTTGACTTAACCTACAAGTCTTTTGAAGTATTTCAAGCACACTAGAATGAGTGAAATGTGTGTCTTCTTTTGTATAATTGTGACATGGTTTCTAAATACTAGAGTGTGAGTTCTAAACCGCATGCAAGTTAGGACCCACACACTTATTTTTCATTAATGTCACACTAATTCACTCACTCAATTCTAGTGATTTACCTCATTCCAACAATCCATGCTTCCTTGCTTGTGCATTTACTTGTCTTATTATCTCATGTTTTCTATGTTCAGGATGAATCATCATAGGCAAAAACGGAAGCGGAAGGAAGAACACGCAGCACCGGTTAACCCGCCAGCTGAAGGTGGTAACTCGGAAAGTCGCCGTACCCCTTGTTCATTTTTAGTGCACCGAGGACAGTGCAAACTTTTAAGTGTGGGGAGGTCTTCCGACCATTCGGCCTTTTTGGGTAACAAGTTTCTAATTCCAACACTCTTGCATTTCATTTTAGGATTTTTAGTTGCATTTTCTCGTTTTGCATATGTATATAATAAGCTTAGTCAAAATCATGATATTTTCCAGGGATTTTATCTATAGGGCACCCCTATTGATTAAAAAAATTTTTTTAGAACTTGCTTGAGTTATATACTTTGTGGATCATGTTTTGAGCTAAGAACACAAGCATGTGAGATTTGAGCCTAATTGTGTGGTTACATCATACATAACTACTTACTTTCATTCTTGTGTGCATTATTCTCTTCATATGATTGTAATCTTTGATTTGTTTGATTCTTTATGTCCATCACTTTGTGTATACATGCATTTATATGATTGAGGCCATTGTTCAAATAGCTCACTTACCCAAATAGCCTATCCTTTTAGCTTCCATTGTTAGCCAATTTTGAGCCTATGCTTAATCCATTTGTTCTTAATTATAGCACATTATAAGCCTAAGTGAAAAACAATAAATGTCCTTAATTTGAATCTTTGATTAGCTTAGGCTAGTGAGAGTGTTCATCATTGGATTTTGGGAAAGTTGGGAACATTGGGTAGAGATAAAAGTGTGTTTTTGTATTTGTGTTGAGAATCTTGGGAATTGGGTACATACTCATGTATTAATCATTTGTAAACCATATGCATTGATATTCTTGTATATATTTTAGTTTGAAAAGAAAGAAAAAAATGAGAAAAACAAAAAGAATATATATATATATATATATAAGAAGAAAAAGAAAATATATAGAAAAGAAAGAAAAAGAAAAGCAATAAAAGGGGACAAAGTGCCCTAAAGTAAAGTTTAATAATAATCAATACATATGTGTGGTGATCAAAAGAGAATACATGAGTGTGTGTAAAAGTGAAGAATGGGTAGCTAGGTTTGTTTAGAATTGTATCGGTTGTCATAGGTTAGGTGGGAAGTTTAAGTTAATCAAAGATTCATATTTCAAGCTCACTTGACCATATGCATCCTACCTTGACCCTAGCCCCATGCCCCATTACAACCTATCGGAAAGCCCTCATGATATTTGTATGCATGCATAAAGTGATTGTTGATTGTTAGATGAAAAATAAATCTTGGAAAGCATGATTAGTGGAGAATTGAGTGAATCAACCCCATACACTTGAGTGCCTAGAGCGGATACACATCCGTTGAGAGTTCGATCGCTCAATTACATGTCCCCACACATGATCATCTTTTCTTGCAAGTTTGTAAGATCTTTCAATGATTCAATTCAATTGTGGGTTGATTTGATTGCTGTTGCTTTCGCCCTTGTACTTAAATATGTTTTCTTGGAAGTTGACTTGTTTTGACCAAGTGGATGCATTCATGTAGATAGATTGCATTTAGATAGATAGTTGGATGCAGTTAATTTGTATTGAATAAATGTTGATACCCGTTTGCTTCTTTCTTGATTTTAGCATGATGACATGCTTAGTTTAAGTGTGGGGAGATTTGATAAACCCCGATTTCATGGTTTATCTTGTGCTTATTTTGGGGGATTTTATCACCTTTTTCCATATTTATTCAATGAAATAGCATGGTTTTGTAATTCTCCCTTAATTTATGCTTAAATATAAAAACATGCTTTTTAGGCCTTAAATTGGTGATTTTAATTCACTTTAATTCTATTTGATCCCTTAATGTGTTTGTTGAGTGATTTCAGGTTCATAAGGCAAGTATTGGATGGAAGAAATGAGGAGAAAAGCATACAAAGTGGAGAATGCATGAAGAAACAAGGATTTGGAATGCATCAATGGGTGCGCACGCGTACAAGGCGCGCACGCGCAGAAGTGATGTCACATAAGGACGCACACGCGTACATGCTGCGTCTGTGCGGATGAAGAATTTGCCAATCGACGTGCACGCGCACATGGTGCGTACGCGCTGATACCAGCACGTGACTCACTTAAAGGCAAAATGCTGGGGGCAATTCTGAGCTGCCCAGGCCCAAATCCAACTTGT
The DNA here is from genome assembly GCF_003086295.3 of Arachis hypogaea. Taxonomy (NCBI): domain Eukaryota; kingdom Viridiplantae; phylum Streptophyta; class Magnoliopsida; order Fabales; family Fabaceae; genus Arachis; species Arachis hypogaea. The sequence continues at coordinate 80,592,951 of NC_092050.1, forward strand.
TTCTGAGTATATTTCATGCAGAATTGAAGTCCATGCAAAGGGGGGAGCAATTGTTTGAAGTGTTAGCATCATGTAGAGTAGTTTCTAGAGAGAGAAGCTCCCTCTTCTATCTAGAATTAGGTTAGGTTAGTTTAATATCTTGTAGATCTTGATTCAATTTCATGATTCCATCTTGTTTCTTCTACAATCTCTTATTTCTACATCTTGTTTTTTTTAGTTGTAGTGTTAAATTCTCATTTTGCTATCTCTTATGTTGATAAACAATTGTTGGATCTTGATTTTTTTAATGCAATTTCATGTTTCTATGTTTCTTTTATGTTGATCTTGCTTGCTATTATTGATTTCTTCCTTGTATTAGTTATGGGTTTTATTAATTTTAGCATTTTGTGATGTTTACTTTTATTGCACATTAGGTGTTTGATATAATGCTTCCTATAGTTTTTGAGTAGTTTTCTTTACTCTTGGCCTAGGCTAAGGGAATTGGGTGACCTTGAATCATTGGGTCTCATTGAATTGGTGATTTGAGAACCCTTGGTGATCAATTTGATATCCATTGACACTAACCCACTACTAATCTAATTAGTAGATAGGTTGAGACTTATGGGTTGATGTGATCAAGCCTATTTGACATACTTCAAGCTTAGGAGTAGATATTACGTACTTAAAGCTTTTGGAGGTAGACTTAATAAGTTGGCCCCTTATAATTATCAATGTATGGTTTGATGACAAAGATGGTGATCTTAATTCCTATGCTTAGCCAAGAGTTGTTTACCTTTCTTTATTAGTTCTTGTCATTTACTTTCTTTTTATTTACTTTTCTTGTTAACTAAAAACCAAACCCCCTTGTTCCTTCATAGCCAATAAGCATACACTTCATTGAAATTCCTTATGAGACGACCCGGAGTCCAAATACTCCGGTTAATTCTTATTTGGGGTTTGTACATGTGACAACCAAAATTTTTGATTGAGAGGGTTATTTGTTGGTGTAGAACTATACTGGCAACGAGCATCCATTCATTTTGTGTGAAATTCTATACCGACACGACAACTCACTTCTATCAAAATGGCGCCATTGACGGGGAGTTGCAATGGTGCTATGTTATTGGCTATTGTATATATTGTGAATAGCTTTATTTTTGATTTGTTTGTTGATTTTTTCTACTTGTAGGACTTTGTTTTCTTTGTTTCTTGTTAGATTTTGTTTTTTTTTTATTTTCTCTTATCACCATGAATTCTCATCACTTTGGCTATGAGTGTGGTTCAAAATATGTTGTAGGAGATGGAATTTACAATGATAACATGCATCAAGGAATTGGAGATCAAAGTTTGGCAAGAGTGATTGGGGACATGACTACTATCCTCACGAAGATACAAGACGATAAAAGGGCATTTATTGCCATCCGAGCCATCCAACCGCCACCACAACGTGACTACTCTTCTGATTCTTATGGGCATACTCCTTATCCTATTGCATACCGATCTAATGTATGTGATGACCCTTATTGTGATTGTCAACCACAACCATCACATACATATGAACCCCCTCCTCAATATAGCCCTCTACCATACTCACAAGCCTCATACCACCATCCACCTCCATATGATCCCAACCCGTGTCCACCATACCAACCACCATATGAACCACATCTAGAGCCACCACCTTTCCAACACCAATACTCCCATGAACCACAAAGTCTACACACACCACCTCAAGAATTTCACCAATATGAACCACCTTCCAATTACAACAACCTTCCCTCAACCAATGAACCCTCTCTTCCACCATCACCTCTCGATGAAGCCCACATGCTAGAATTTAGAGATCTTGAATTTCATATCTTAAGGCAACATGAGGAGGATGAAAAGAAGTTTGAGGAGTTAAGAGTGAAAATGGCTATCATGGTAGAAGCCATTGGCAACATAGTCTCATCTCGCCTAAGCCTATGCGATCAAGGCACCCCCATTGTTGAATGTGGAGAAGCAACCAAGGAGCTTAGTGAGGGAGTGAACTTGAAGCTCCAAGGTGAAGAAGAGGAGTTCAAGCAAGAATGCAACAAGAGGATGAGGTAGAGATTATTGAACAAGAGGAAGTAGTGGTTGGAGCCTTAGGATATGTTGAGTACATAGAGGAAGCACATATTGAAGAGCCTTCTTCCATGGAGTTCGAAGTTGATGTTGAGGAGGAGAGTGCCCAACTTCCATGGCACAATGTGATTGAAGAATTGGAAGAAGTGTCCCAAGTAATAGGCCCTCCTATTTATGATGATTCCATACCAACATATGATCCTTTTGAGCTTGAAGAATCCTTCCCCACTATGCTCGGAATTGATGATGAGGTAGATTTCACTCAACCTCCTATGTATGATTTGAGTGATGGGGAAGAGCTAGAGGACATTGGTTAAGAAGAATGTGAACTTGAGGAAGCTTGGCAAGAGGTACAGCATGAAGTATCTTGCCAAGTGGTGGAAGCCTTCCAAAAAAGATGGATGGGAGTAGAGCATGCTTTATCAAGACCGTTGGGAACTTCTCCACCTAGGTTGTCATCTAATCCTTCATTTGAGTGGGTAAAACTTCTAACTCTTAGCTTTATTATCCCACTTGAATATGGTTTGCTTGAGACGGATGGCCAACTTAGGGCGCTTTGTGGAATTAAGGGTAAGAGGAGGATGTTTAGTGGTTGGCGTTGTAAGTCTAGGCTCATTATGGTTGGAAGCTCAAAATTGAAGAGCATGGATTGGTGTATTGCTCAAGTAGATAGGTCTAGGAGGATAGTTTGGTACTTCCATGAGAATTCATCTCTCTTGCCACCCGGAGGAAATCACCATGATCAACTTAAGGACGGGTGTGAAAACAAAGTGTGGGATCCTGGATCACACAAGGAAGATCAACTTTGGGAGCCTATGGTTTGTGAAGAACTCCATCAAAGCTTGGAGTTATTAACCTTGAATGATGAGATAAAGAACTTGGAGTTATTAACCTTGGAGTTATTAACCTTGAATGATGAGATCAACTTTGGGAGCCTAAAGTTCGTGAAGAACTCCATCAAAGCTTGGAGTTATTAACCTTGAATGGAAGTCCAAGCATTGGTGGATGTTCAAGGATGGATTCAAGCACAAGCCACCTTGATAAAGAGCTCCACATAAGTCCAACTTAAGGACAATAAACAAAAGTGCTAGGTGGGAGACACCCCACCATGGTAACATCTTTTCATTTTCTCTTTTGTAAATATTGATAAAATAGGTTTAATTCCTTGTTTTGATTGCTTAGTTGAGTTTAATTGGGAGTCTAATAGGTTAAATAAGGTTTTGTGGTGTTTTGGTAGTTGTTTGGAGGTTTGGAATGCTTGGTTTGGTGCAAAAACATAGAAAAATTTTGAAAAATAGAGCATCATCCACGGGCACGCGTGCCTCACGCGTACCCGTGCATCAAGCAATTTCGGCCATCCACATGCACGCGTCATGTACGCGTACGCGTGGATTGAATTTTCCCACATCCCATACATTCACCCGAGAGTTGTGCCTGAAGTGTGCCAACTTTGTGCCCCAAGGCATGCGTACGCGTACCTTGCGTGTACGCGTCGACTCTCTGCTTTGCCATGCACGCATACGCGTCAGCCACGGGTACGCGTCACTTCTATTTCATCAATCCATGCTTACGCGCACATGACGCGCACGCGTGGATTGCCTTGTTTCACCCACCTTCTTTTCTTCTCTTCTTTCCATTTCTTTCCTTCTCTTCTCTTTCCACCCCTTAATCATCACCCATCACTACCAAACACTATCCATAACCACTTCTTTTAGTTAGTTAGTTAATTGTTTAATTAGCACATTTTTTTTATTTTATTTTCTATTTTTCTTTATAAGTGTTGGATTATTAATATTGTTTACTGTTTCTTGCTGCTGATTATTGATGAAATGTTATTTTAACATCATTATTTTTAATTTTTATTGTTGGATTTAATTGTTGAGGTTATATTTTGTCACTTGGTTTTGAGTTTTCATGTTTAACATTTGTGAGCACCAAGTGAATGTTACATTGCCTTTAAGCTTCTTAAATCCTTTGAATTGCATGTTTTGGCCATCATGCATTCATCATCTATTGTTAGGCAATTGTATATTATCATTGCAATTTTTTTAGGTGATGCTTGTTTATGGTTTACCCTTATTCACATCACTTATTTCATGCATTGAAATTGTAGAATTGTGAAATTAGATCAAAGCTTACCTAGTGACATATTTTTGAGCTTTGTAAAGCTTTGTGGGCCATGCTTGCTATGCGATTGATTTCCACTTCTATCTTCTTTTTCCTAAGTTCCATAGCATCCATGTGTTTCACCTCTATGTCACTTAGGTGTTGCAACAACTTTAATATGTGTCATTGATTGTTGTGTGAGTTTCATATACCATTTTGTTCACTAAGTCTACCTACACATCAATCAATGTCCATGCATTATCCAATTTCACAGTTGCTTGATTTTTGCTTGAATGCTTTCATGCCTCTTCACTACTTGTGTGGTTGACTTAACCTACAAGTCTTTTGAAGTATTTCAAGCACACTAGAATGAGTGAAATGTGTGTCTTCTTTTGTATAATTGTGACATGGTTTCTAAATACTAGAGTGTGAATTCTAAACCGCATGCACGTTAGGACCCACATACTTATTTTTCATTAATGTTACACTAATTCACTCACTCAATTCTAGTGATTTACCTTATTCCAACAATCAATGCTTCCTTGCTTGTGCATTTACTTGTCTTATTATCTCCTGTTTTCTATGTTCAGGATGAATCATCATAGGCAAAAATGGAGGCGGAAGGAAGAACACGCAGCACCGGTTAACCCGCCAGCTGAAGGTGGCAACTCGGAAAGTCGCCGTACCCCTTTGCCCATTTTTAGTGCACCTAGGACGGTGCAAACTTTTAAGTGTGGGGAGGTTGTCCGACCATTCGGTGTTTTTGGGTAACAAGTTTCTAATCCCAACACTCTTGCATTTCATTTTAGGATTTTTAGTTGCATTTTCTCATTTTGCATATGTATATAATAAGCTTAGTCAAAATCATGATATTTTCCAAGGATTTTATCTATAGGCCTATTAATTAAAATTTTTTTTTTAGAACTTGCTTGAATTATATACTTTGTGGATCATGTTTTGAGCTAAGAACACAAGCATGTGAGATTTGAGCCTAATTGTGTGGTTACATCATATATAACCACTTACTTTCATTCTTGTGTGCATTATTCTCTTCCTATGATTGTAATCTTTGATTTGTTTGATTCTTTATGTCCATCACTTTGTGTATACATGCATTTATATGATTGAGGCCATTGTTCAAATAGGTAACTTCCCCAAATAGCCTATCCTTTTATCTTCCATTGTTCGCCAATTTTGAGCCTATGCTTAACCCATTTGTTCTTAATTATAGCACATTATAAGCCTAAGTGAAAAACAATAAATGTCCTTAATTTGAATCTTTGATTAGCTTAGGCTAGTGAAAGTGTTCATCATTGGATTTTGGGAAAGTTGGGAACATTGGGTAGAGATAAAAGTGTGTTTTTGTATTTGTGTTGAGAATCTTGGGAATTGGGTACATACTTATGTATTAATCATTTGTAAACCATATGCATTGATGTTCTTGTATATATTTTAGTTTGAAAAGAAAGAAAAAAAATGAGAAAAACAAAAAGAAAAGATATATATATATATATAAGAAGAAAAGGAAAATATATAGAAAAGAAAGAAAAAGAAAAGCAATAAAAGGGGACAAAGTGCCCTAAAGTGAAGTTTAATAATAATCAATACATATGTGTGGTGATCAAAAGAGAATACATGAGTGTATGTAAAAGTGAAGAATGGATAGCTAGGCTTGTTTAGAATTGTATAGGTTGTCATAGGTTAGGTGGGAAGTTTAAGTTAATCAAAGATTCAAATTTCAAGCTCACTTGACCATATGCATCCTACCTTGACCCTAGCCCCATTACGACCTATGGGAAAGCTCTCATGATATTTGTATGCATGCATAAAGTAATTATTGATTGTTAGATGAAAAATAAATCTTGAAAAGCATGATTAGGGGAGAATTGAGTGAATCAACCCTATACACTTGAGTGCCTAGTACGGATACACATCCGGTGAGGGTTCGATCGCTCAATTACATGTCTCCACACATGATCATCTTTTCTTGTAAGTTTGTAAGATCTTTCAATGATTCAATTCAATTGTGGGTTGATTTGATTGCTATTGCTTTCGCCCTTGTACTTAAATATGTTTTCTTGGAAGTTGACTTGTTTTGACCAAGTGGATGCATTCATGTAGATAGATTGCATTTAGATAGATAGTTGCATGCAGTTAATTTGCATTGATTAAATGTTGATACCCTTTGCATCTTTCTTGATTTTAGCATGAGGACATGCTTAGTTTAAGTGTGGAGAGATTTGATAAACCCCGATTTCATGGTTTATCTTGTGCTTATTTTGGGGGATTTTATCACCTTTTTCCATATTTATTCTATGAAATAGCATGGTTTTGTAATTCTCCCTTAATTTATGCTTAAATGTAAAACATGCTTTTTAGTCCTTAGATTGGTGATTTTAATTCACCTTAATTCCATTCGATGCCGTAATGTGTTTGTTGAGTGATTTCAGGTTCATAAGGCAAGTATTGGATGGAAAAAATGAGGAGAAAAGAATACAAAGTGGAGAATGCATGTAGAAACAAGGATTAGGAATGCATCAATGGGTGCACACGCGTACAAGGCACGCACGTGCAGGAGTGATGTCACATAAGGACGCACACGCGTACATGCCGCGTCCACGCGGATGAAGAATTTTCCAATCGACGCATACGCACACATGGCGCGTATGCGCCGATACCAACACGTGACTCACTTAAAGGCAAAACGCTGGGGGCGATTTCTGAGCTACCCGGGCCCAAATCCAACTTGTTTCTGAGTGTATTTCATGCAGAATTGAAGTCCAAGCAAAGGGGGGAGCAGTTGTTTGAAGTGTTAGCATCATGTAGAGTAGTTTATAGAGAGAGAAGCTCCCTCTTCTCTCTAGAATTAGGTTATGTTAGTTTAATATCTTGTAGATCTTGATTCAATTTCATGATTCCATCTTGTTTCTTCTACAATCTCTTATTTCTACATCTTGTTTCTTTAGTTGTAGTGTTAAATTCTCATTTTGCTATCTCTTATGTTGATAAACAATTGTTGGATCTTGATTTCCTTTAATGCAATTTCATGTTTCTATGTTTCTTTTTTGTTGATCTTGCTTGCTATTATTGATTTCTTGCTTGTATTAGTTATGGGTTTTATTAATTTTAGCATTTTGTGATGTTTACTTTTATTGCATATCAAGTGCTTGATATAATGCTTCCTATAGTTTTTGAGTAGTTTTCTTTACTCTTGGCCTAGGCTAAGGGAATTGGGTGATTTTGAGTCATTGGGTCTCATTGAATTGGTGATTTGAGAACTCTTGGTGATCAATTTGATATCCATTGACACTAACCCACTACTAATCTAATTAGTAGATAGGTTGGGACTTATGGGTTGATGTGATCAAGCCTATTTGACATACTTCAAGCTTAGGAGTAGATATTACGTACTTAAAGCTTTTAGAGGTAGACTTAATAGGTTGGCCCCTCATAATTATCAATGTATGGTTTGTTGACAAGGATGGTGATCTTGAGAGGGTTGTTTGTTGGTGTAGAACTATACTGGCAACGAGCATCCATTCATTTTGTGTAAAATTCTATACCGACACGATAACTCGCTTCTATCACCTAACCATTGAGAAGGCACTATGTGACCTAGGAGCAAACATCAATCTAATTCCTTATTCTATGATGAGAAGGCTATGCATAGAGGAAGTAAAGGCCACACAAATGTCACCAGAGCTTGTGGACAAATCATTAGTATTTCCCAGAGGAGTGATTGAAAATCTCCTAGTCCAAGTAGGAACATTCATATTCCCAGCAAACTTTGTGATTTTGGATCTGGGGGAAGAAGGGAGTGACTCTATTATCTTGGGAAGACCCTTCTTGGCCACAGCAAGAGTCATCATAGATGTTGAATAAGGAGAGCTGACTCTAAGGGTACATGATGAAAGCATTACTCTGAATGTCTTTCCAGAAGCACAACATAATGATAAAAAGGAAAAATACATGAAGGTTGGCAAAGAAGACTTGCAGTGGAAAGAAGAAACCAACAAGACACTCATTAATCTTCCTCCAGAGCAAGAGACAAGTAGCAAAGCAGGACAAAAGGAGAATGAGACTCTAAAGAATGATGAGAAAAAGTAAGAAGGAAGTGAGGTGTTAGACACTAAGAAGACAGATTTTAAAAAGGGGAAGAAAAGCAAGAAAAAGGGTCCAAAAGGGTGGAAAAATAAAAAGATCCCAGCTAAAGGATTCTCAAAGGGAGAGAAAGTGCAACTAATCTACCAACAGTTGAGGACAAATCAACAATCTGATGATTACTACACTATCAACAGGATACTCTCACAATCATCAACCACCCTAATGTGTTCCAATGTCAAGCTAGTGACAATAAAAGAGCGCTCCATGGGAGGCAACCCATGATTTAATATTCTTGCTTTGAGTTTAATTTCAATAATCAATAGTCCTTCTAGCATGAATTTGAGTTCTCATGAGTATATTTGATAATCACATACATTGTCTAGAAGCATATGCTAGACTTCTAAGTTTGGTGTGCCTGAAGGCACTCCAAAACAACTTCCCAAGCTTTCTTAGGATATATGCTTACTCATTTTGAGGGAGTGTATAACCAAACATTAAGTTTGGTGTTCACATATGCAGAGAATTTCAGAAACATCATTTTTGCTCATAGGATCAAATTTATGAATAGATGAATCATACATTGCTTCATATTTTTTTAGCTTATGGTATCATAGTAGGAAATAAAATGTTCTTTATAATGAATGTGCCAATTGTGCCAAATACTTATTGAGTTTTACATGCATCCCTTAACAGAGAACAGGTTTGGTGTCCACCAATCTTTGTTCAAAATCTAAGGAGCATGATTGGTCATTTAAACAAAGAACATGTAGAATTATCTTTATTTGTTATTCATTACTACACTACCGTATTCAATTCCTAAGATTACCATTGTCTTGGTTTGATTATATAGGTACAAGGGAGATTGAGAAGAGGACAAAAGGAAGCACACACGGTTGTCACAAGTTGAAAAGAGGGTCACATGTGCTTAGAGAAGCGTGCCCCCTTTGAAAAAAAATCTGCATGCTTTGAACCCTTGGAGGCCGAACCACATGCATCCAATGGGAGAGCAATCCTTGTCAACCTTCAACTATGCATGCAAGCCATCCATACTATAAGCTCCTTACAATGCTTCACTCAATCTACACCCTTTATTCTTGTTTAGCCGAACTCCTCCCCACTTGTGGTTATATCTTTATTATTCATGCTTTGACTATAAATAGGTGGTGATACCTCCTAGCTCACATAAATTTTTCCTACTCATACAGATCTATCCACTTATAAGTCTTTGTTTCATTTTTCTCCCATTTCAAACACGTTCCAGCAACCTTTTCGTACCCAACAACAACGAGATTTTTTCATCATCCATCCCCTTTCATAGCAAAGCCGTACCTTACCTCAATAGAAGTTTACCCCTGATTCTTCTTTCTTTCCTTTTAATTCATGGCTTCTTCAAGCTCTAGAATAAGGAAAGGCAAGGAGCCAGTGGTGGCCGAACCCTCAACCTATGATACAAAGAAATTTAAATCTCAGTTTCATGAAGCAAGGTATCATAGGCTCATGAAATCAAAACATGTCATTCTTGAGAAGGGCTTCAGACTGAGGGAGGGAGAGTATCCCATCATGAGACAAATCACCAAAGAAAGGAGGTGGGAACTCTTATGTGAACCTTTAACAGACATCAGTGCAGTCATGATAAGAGAATTCTATGCAAAAGCTGTGAAGCCAAGCCAAGACAGCCCTCCTTATAAGAGCTATGTCAGAGGTGTTAAAGTGGATTTTAGTCCATCATCAGTTATGAGGGTCCTACAGTTGAGAACTATAACCTATGGAGAGTTTAGCTTTGAGGACAGATTGCAGGGTGAGAATGACCCTGATGAATTATTGCATGGGTTATGTCTTGAAGGTAGAGACTGCGAAAGGGACTCAGAGGGAGCTCCAAGCCACTTGAAAAGATTAGATCTCACACCTAAGGCTAAAGTGTGGTATGAGATAGTGAGGAGATTAATACTCCCTACTGCAAACACCTCAGAGGTCATAATCAAGCGAGCCCTCTTGACATACTGCATCTTACATGGAGGAGAAATCAACCTCTCACAACTCATAGCAGACAGCATTCAGGAGATAGCTGAAGACACAAGCAAATCATGTAGGCTTGGACACCCAAGCACTATTCTAAGGCTGTACAACAGGGCTGGGGTGCTCTTTGAAGATGAAGAAACAGAGAAGGTAAAAGGAGGAAGGGGAATCACAAAGAGAAGCATGGAAGGTGCTACTGAAGATGACGATCAAGAGGAAAGAAGAACTCAAAGTAGAAGAAGAAGACCACAAGTGGAGGAGGGGCAAGCTCCTGGTGCTATAGACATCAGCCAATTGCAAAGAGCTATTGAAGAAATATCTCAACAAAACATAAGAGCACATGAGCAGTATTTAAGGCAACAAGAGCTATACTTGCAACAACAGGAGCAGTATCTGAAAGATCGAGAGCAACAACAACAGTGGCAGCAACAAATGATGGACAAGCAAGACAATTTCCAACTCCAGCTGCTGGAACAACAAAGAGAATTTCAGGCTAGGGCAAAGAGAACAATCAACAAACTTTCAAGAATCATATGATAAATTGTCCTTGCATCAGGCCAAGTATGGGGAATACACTCAAAATTTGTATCAGTGGATGAACATATATCATACCATTGGAGAACATAGGCACTATGATAGAATAGAGTATGATATAGACACCTAATCAAAGTTGGATTACTTGGTCCACAGCATGCCAGCATTGGAACCACAGATCAAGCCATTTGAGCAATGCCAAGAGCTAGTAGACCGACAGAGAGCAAGAACCAAGAAACATACAGCACACATGCATCATGGGTTGGAGGAAGCTGGACTCTCAGGCCTGATAGACCTTATTTGGGATAGAAGGTTCCCTGTTGAAGAACCTCAAGATGCAACCAAGAAGAGGAAGAAGAAGAAGAAAGGGGAGTCAAGTAGGAGCAATGAGCAACGACAACTAGGAGGTGGTGGAGTTTCTTTCATGTTTTTTTTTTTAATTTGAATATGAAAGATGCATATCTAAAACATGAGATGCCTCCAAATGCTTTATGTTTTGCACTTTCATATTCTGAGTAGTTTTCTTACAAGTGAATTGCATTGTGCTTGTCATCCATCATTAGCTTGAATTTTGTTTTGTTTCCCTTCTGCATAAATAAAAGAAAAATATTTGATTTAGAAAAGTGATTGTCAAATGTTTTATAAATTAGGATGAGAATTCAGTGGCGGTATTTGTTTGATTTAAGGGTTAGCTCAAATAACAAAAGTTGTATAATAACATGTTCTTTGAAGTGTGAATTAGTTTGCTGCTATAAAGTCTGTTATCAATGAACATCCTTTGAGAATGAAGCCAAATAAGAAAGAAAAAGAAAAAGAAAAAGAAAAAGAAAAGCCAAGAATGGGAAAAGAAGCAAACAATAAGGCTAGATACCAATAGCTTGAACCTTAGGACATATGCCTGTGGTGTTTTTGTACTAGGATATGCTTGGACAAGTAGGTTCTGAGGAGTATTTTGAAACTTGGCTACTTGGATCAACTGATCTGGGATTGCCAACCGAAAATTTACTATCAAGAGCAACCTAGCTACAAAGCATTTAGTAATCCAAAGAGATGCTGGGCATCAATGCTCCTAGGAAGAAATTGTGAGCCATGTGTCTGTGGTGAAGAAATGTTGAGCAAAATTGATCTTAAAGGCTGCTGCAACATTTGCCACCAAGCCTTCATTAAAGAATAAGCTTTTTAAGCAAAGGAAAGAAAGAAAAAGTTCACAGGGATCAATCAAAAAGCAAGACAATATAGCAGCAACTCTAGTGAACCTTTAAGGAAACATTTCTTATCTATCAGCAAAGAATAAATGAGCTACATTTGTCTGCATAAAACCCCATGAACCAAGTTCAATTATCTGCTAAATAAGGACATGCATGCTTCTCTGTTTCATTTCATTTCCTTTTATGTTTAGTGCTTGCTTGGGGACAAGCAAGGTTTAAGTTTGGTGTTGTGATGGCAAGTCATCTTATGCTAGCTTTTCAAGCATTTTTCACTTGTTTCATTATGTTTTATGCACTTTCTTGCATTGTAAGTAAGTGATTTTGAGTGGATTTTCATGGTTTTGTTGAATTAATCAACCATCCTTTATTTGACACAAAATCATAAGGTTTAAGCTAGAATTAGTTGGTTTTTGAATGATTTATAAACCTTGTGAATTTGGTGATGCTTTGATTGGTTGTTTTGATTACTTGTAGGTGAAGAAAAGAAAGAAATCAAGAAAGCGTGCCTATTAAAGTGTGGCTTAAGGGAATGAAAGCATGGCATTCAAGCACAACCAATGCCATAGCGCTCAAAAAGTGAGCGTAGCGCTCAAAAAGTGAGCACTGGTGTGAAGAAAGCCAAGCACCCAAGACCAAGGGAGCAAGAGGCATGGCGCTGCATTGAGAAAGTTAACTGAGCGCCCAAGGAAGCAAGCAAAATGAGGAGCACTTAGTTAACTCATTTACCTTTATCGTGCCTCAACCAAAAGAAAATCAAGGCACAATACCAAGGAGTGAAGCAACCAATGTTCGAACCTTGCACCTGAGGAACCAAGAAAAGCACTACAAGCAAGAAAAATCATGGCACAGCACACTAAATGCATTCACCAAGTTTCGAACCAAGCACCTAGGGAGCAAGGAGGAAGCGCTATACAAGGAAGGCAAGGGCGTTCAGTTTTCTTACTTAACTGAGCGCTACTTCACTAAGTGCTTGGCACAAAAGAATTGCTCACACAATGCAACCAATGAGATTCGAAGAGGAGTCCAAGAGCATAAGCAAAGGGTGCTGCGTGAAGTTCATAAACTGAGCGCTAGTGTTTCACAACTTGTTAGCTCCAAATGGGCTTCACCATGGTTCAAATTGGGAGCCCACTCCAAAGCAAAGGCGCTGTGTTAGAATAGTGAACTAACCGTCAATGCTACAAGGAGAATTGGGCTTTGGCACGGAACAAAATTGAAGGCCAAAGGCAAAGGGAGCGCTGCGCTTTCTCTTTTAACTGAGTGCTTCTCTGGGAGGTGTCTTATGGGGTCAATTTCAATTCAATTACCATTTTGGATCCAATTCTTCACCAATTTGACAAGCCCACTCCAAAGTCTGAAGATCAAAATTAGGAAGTGTATAAATAGGACTTAGTTTGATTTAGAAAAGCACATTCTTCTCATTTTTTAGTTTTACCTTTTGCTCACTTTTACATTTTACTTTTTGAGTTCAATTTTAGTTCTGAATTTAGCTTTCATTTTGATTTTTGGGAATTAGGATTGAGAGCTGAGTTTTCTTCCTCCTTGTTCTTACTTTGGCAATTTCTATTTTCTGTTTTTAAATTTTGGATTGAGATTGAAGGAATTCTGTTTCAATCTTTGATCTGTAATTCATCTTTGTTTTCTTCTGCATAATTCTAAGGATTTGGAATTGGATTTAGCTTTTTGTCTTCATTTTCATTTAATCTGCAACTCTTGCTATCTGTTCTTGGAATTTGAATTGAGATTGAAGAGCTTCATTGATTCTAAGTTTGAGAATAATCTTTTACCTCTCTTCTCAATTGTTCTAAGAATTGGATCTGGGTTTTAATTGCTGTTCCATTTACATTTCTTCTGCAATTGGTTTTCTGTTTGATCAAGGAAGGAATTGAGATCTAGATTTACTCTCTAGTCTCATTGATCCCCTGAGATCTTTAATTTCTCTTTTAGATTTCCAAATTGAGCTAAGTTTACTTTCTGTTTTGTTCCTCAAGAAATTTTACCTTTTTGTTTAGATCTTCAGCAACTTAGTTCATCTTTTACTCCTTTGCTTAATCTCTCTTTACATTCTCTTTGTTAAATTCTAAATCCCAGCTCCCACATCCCTTTACTATTCAAGCTGTTTACATTTCTTGCAATCTAAGCTTCAGTCATTTACATTACTTGTTCTTTAAGATTCAGCTCTTTTACTTTCTTGCAATTTAAGTTTCATGCAATTTACTCTTCTGTACTTTACTTTTCTGTCAATTTCCCCTCTCCCTTTTATTTTTATGTAATTTAGCTTCTGTTTGTCACAATTCACTCAAATCATCAACTATTTGCTTAACTAAATTCATCACCTAACAAAAATTTCTCAATCCATCAATCCCTGTGGGATCGACCTCACTCTTGTGAGTAATTACTACTTGATGCGACCCGGTACACTTGCCGGTGAGTTTTGGTGTTGGAATTCCGTTTTTCACCCATCACCTTGATCAAAACCGCAATGCTCATAATTCAAACCAGGCTCAAAATCTCTCAAAATCGTCGTAAAAAGTTAAAAAATTTTCGAAGCTAAGTTCGAAATCTTCATCAAGAAACATAGAAAGATAACACGAAATATTATTGAAGGTACTATTTGCTAATCTTTCAGTTTTCTCACTTTTCTCTTTCTCATTTTGATTGTGAAACACTATATAGTGATATTTATGTTTATTTAGTAGATTTATTTTGTATTCTTGCGTTGAAGTTTGTATTACTGTTCTCATTATACGCTTCATTTGGTGATAACTATGTTAGATCAGCGTAAAAATGTTACGTATAGTTTAAGCTATATTTGCATGTGTTTGAGGGATTTGCATCTGTTTTTGTCCATTTTTTAGGAATTTTCTTCATTGATTTGATGTAACATTCCATAGAATTTGTTGTAGTACTTCTGGTATCATTTTATGCATGTTTGATTGAGTTGCATGTTTTTTTGACCTCACATTGTATGATGTAATAAAAAAATAATAGCGGTGTATTTGGTTTGCCTTTCGGTATATTTCATGTGAATTAAAGTGTACCTGATACTGTTGTCCTTTTTATACTATAACTAGTCACAACAAAATATTGTTCTTGTGCTTCTGATATTATTTTGTACATATTTGAGTGATTTGCATCTGTTTTTGTCCATTTTTTAGGACTTTTGTTCATGAATTTGTTGTAACTATCCATAGAATTTTGTTGTAGTGCTTCTGGTATCATTTTATGCATGTTTCATTGAGTTTCATGTCTTTTTGACATCACATTGTATGATGTAATAGAAAAATAATAACGGTGTATTTGATTTGTGTTTCGGTGTATTTCATGTGAATTGAGGTGCACTTGGTGTTTTTATCCTCTTTTCTTGTAACTAACCCATTTAAATTTTGTTATTGTGCTTCTGGTGTCATTTTATGCATGTTTGATTAAATTGCATGTCTTTTTTATCTCACATTGTGTGATGTAATAAAAAAAATAATAGCGGTGTATTTAGTTTGTCTTTCGGTGTATTTCATTTGAATTGACGTGCATCTGGTGCTCTTGTTACCTATTAACCTTTTTTTAAAATTTCTTACAGAAAAAATGACAAAAAAGCAAGCACCAAAATACAATGTAAGCATATATATGTTTGAACAACCCATTTTTTTGTATAAATATAGTTTATGTACATGATTTTTATTTATTTACAGAAAAATCATGATTTGAGATGCTCCACAAGATTTATTCGTGATAAATTCCACAACATGAGCAATGACAAGAAAGCCATTGTTCAAGAACTGGGATTAGGTGGTATGATGCATATTCCTCCCATGAATGTGCCACATAAGCTCTAGAAAGAATTGACATATTCATTTGATTTGTACAATAACACACTGGACACACGGTATGGTATAATTAAGATCACCAAAGAAAATATAGCAGCTGCACTTAGCTTGACTATATCTGGTAAAAATCTATTTTGTAATATTCTGTAAATCAAATTTTGGTATATTATCAAATTATTTTTGTGTTATTGAAATATTTTTACTGCTTTTGCAGGGCCACGCTATCCAGCCAAAATTAATTTTCAAGAACTTAGTGAGGAGAATAAGGAAGTTGTTAGAACCTTCCAAGGCAAGACTTTGTCAAAATTGACAAGCTCTATGATGGAGGTGAGTGTTGATGGGAAGGAAAATCGGCTGAAATTCAAGAAGACATTCATCCTCTACATTCATATGTGCTTCTTGTTGCTGACAATGATAAACAAAGTTTTTTCGATTCACATGCCGCCTGTTCTTCGTGTGGATAGAATTGGTGTGGTCATATACTCAACTTCCTCATTAAGGGCATCAGGGAGCACACATTGGAAAAGAAATATGCTGTTAATAGCTGCCTCTTTGCTCCGATGATTGTATATTTTATGAATCCACACACAAAAATAAGCTGGTACATGCAATTCCTGGACCACCATCGGTGCAACATTGGACCGGAGAGTTGCTGGTGGAAAGAATACAAGTTGAGATTAAGGATGATATGGTAACTCAACAGAATTCTTTCTTTAATTTTGGTGTACTTGTTTTAAATATATTGTGTAAACATATATTTTTTTGGTTTTAGGGCATTATGAAAAGAGCATAGCTGAGAAAACAACCAAAAGAAAAAAAGAAGAGAGAAAGGAAGGGAGAAAAGAAGGAACAAAAGAAGTCACAAAAGAAGAAGACTATTTTTTGGAAAGTGAAAGTGTTGACAAGTCTGAGTCTGATTTTGAACATGACTCAGAGGAGACACCAAAAAGAAGAAAACTACCTAAAATAATAGCAAAGAAATAAGTATTATTTTTTGGTGTATTTCATAAATTCTATTGTGCTTATTTGCCTGATGACTGTTTGCTTTTCCAGGATGGAATCCAAAAAAAGGAAGCATGTTATTGAGGATTCATCTTCAGAGAAAGAAACTGAATCTGATGATGATTAAGATTCAGAATCTATCATTGTAATGCTATGTTTTACTTTTTTGTCAAAATTTTATTTATTAACAAAATTTTTTGCAAGTATTGTCAAAAGTGAAGAAAACAAGGAAATCAGAAAAAGAAGATTGACCAAAAAAATTCACAAGCCTGCAAAGAAGTAAGTATTATTTTTTGGTATATTTTATCAATTTTAATATGTTTATTTGGCTGATGATTGTTTGCCTTTGTAGGATAGAATCCAAAAAATGGAAGCACATTATCGAGGATTCATCTTCCGAAAAAGAAACTGAATTTAGATGATGAATAAGATTCAAAATCTATCATTGTAACGTTATATTTTTCATAGTCAAAATTTTATTTATTAACAAAATTTTTTGCATGTATTGTCAGAAATGAAGAAAGCGAGGAAATAAGAAAAAGAAGATTGAAGAAAAAAAAATCAAAAGCTTGCAAAAAAGTAAGTGTTTCTTTTGGGTGTATTTTGTCAATTTTATTATTTTCATTTGCCTAAGGATTGTTTGCTTTTCTAGGATTGAATCTAAAAATAGGAAACATGTTATTGAGGACTCATACTCCCAAAAATAAACTGAATTTGATAACGAGTAAGATTCATAAATTGTCATTGTAATGTTATGTTTTTTTCTATTAAAATTTTATTTATTAACAGAATCTTTTGCATGTACTATAAGAAGTGAACAAATGCAAGAAATAAGAAAAGCAAGATTGAAGAAAACAAATGATAAGCTTGCACAAGAGTATGTGGTGCTTTTCGGTGTATTTTCCCAATTTTATTATATTTTTTTGGCCTAATGATTGTTTGCTTTTTCAGGATGCAGGAAAAAACCACTGATAATCCAAAAACTAGGCTATCCACCGTAACACCCTACCATACAGAGCCTTACCCTTAAGTTGTAAAGCAGATGTGGCAAGGTATTACGACCTCTAAAAGTAAAATACGTACATAAATATAGTTGAAGAAATTCATAACTAGGAGCCTTGAAAGAAGGTTTAAACAAAAACTGCAAAAATAAAACGTATCGCACACAGAAAAGCACAACCGAATAAAATGTAAACTACACAATAACACATGGAGGATCAACATACAAAATAGTAAGCTTCTGACTCAGTCCGCGAAGTAAAGACTGGCCGGAGTATAAGTGTGTATATACATACATATAGTCATAACACAAAGAAATCCCCAAATACAAATAAACGACCTGCTTCTCCATCGTCGACCTCTAAAAGGGACATAGTTAGCTATATATATATATATATATATATATATATATATATATAGGAGAATTCTAAATCATAAATACATCATATGATATCAAAATATAAATCCCAAGATAGAATTCGCTTGCCAGAGATCTCAGACGCTCACCGAGGTGCATCCCGTCCTACATTTGAAAACAACAACATATATATGCTATGAGAACCGGAGGTAATAGTGCCCACATACATAATATATAAGGTCCCCAAAAATCCGGAGGCAATCTTAGAACTCCGACACTCATATTTAAAGTTTAAAGATTTAAAACGGAAAACCATAAATAGGATAAGTTATCTAAGACTCTTAAATTTAACTCAATTCTCCTTTCTAACTTAAGCCCTGATTTTACTACCTTCCTCTAATCCTCTGAAACTCCGGTGCATAGACAAGCAATACAAACAAAGCAAACACAAGTAGGATACAGATATTGCAGGTAGCAAATATAGCAGGTGAGCATAATAATCACAAAGGTAAGCCCAATTAATGCACGATGAAACAAAACACACATATGCATATGATGTATGCTTGAACTATGGCTGATGAGTCTCATTTGTCGGTTATATAGCCAATCCGACTTGTCCGGTAGCTAACCCTAGACAGAACACCAAACACGGAGCAAGTGAGACAATGCCGCAACCCTTGCATCTTACCCGTGTACCCGGAGCAGGGGATAACTTCACCCTGCCTCTTGCCCAGGTGGTGTTATAGTTCTCAACCCAGAGTAAGCGGTGATAGAATTCCACCCTTGCATCTTACCCAGACTTTCAAACTCTTAATCGGAGCAACTGCATAATACCATTGCATCTTACCCGGCATTCTCGCCTATTACCCGGAGTAGGCGGATAACACCGCTGCATCTTATCTGGAGGCATATTACAATCAAATTCAAACTCATTTTCATTATCATTCCAATTCATTCATAATCATTCAATCATTAATTCATCTTCCACACATTTCTCAACATTTCTACACTTCCTTAACATATTCCCGGAGCGAGAGGTTAGTGCCACCGCCTCTTACTCAGTCACATCTATCTCATTGTCATTCAATTCATTCAACAACTATCATCATCACACCTCCCATTCCGTTCATCAATAATTCACACTCAAAACATAATTCTCTTATCAAAGAAATCAAACTCGAAACATAAACCTTTTCTTGATAAATTGAATTCAAAATAGTCTAATTCTTTTCTTAACTAAATAAAACTTAAAACATAATGCTTTTCTTAATAAATAAAGTTTCAAAACATAATGCATTTCTTTTCTTTCTAAATCAAAGTCAAATAATATAATTCTTTTATCCAAACTTGTCTAAATAATACTTTAAACTAAATCTCCAATTTTTATAAAAATTTCGGTAGAATCTCCTTTAAAATTCGGACTTTGCCACCATTCTCGGGCCCTAACCAAACCACCTTTTAAACCCTTTTCAAATCACTTCTAATAAGCCAAATCAATTCCACTATCAAAATCATTTCTAACACTCAATTCATTTATTATTTAACAAACATATATATATATATATATATAACTCAACCAATCCTCAATCTTTCATCATCAATACCCACATGCATTCATCAGTAATCATTCATTAACTCCCATCAACAATATTAATTAACACAATTCCTACAACCAACTCAACAAAATCATCATTCATCAACTCATTCACAATATAATTCCACATTTCCATCAAGGTTACTAGCTTTAACATATTCCCATATTTTCAACCTATCCTATGGACATCTATCCTATGTTTTCACAAACATTATATATTATCTACGAGAAACCAAAAACCATACCTTGTTCGATTCCTCCCTAAGCCCAAAAAACCTCAATTATCCACCGTTCCTCGAGCTCCAAAGCTCCAACTCATCACTAATTGAATTTTTAGCTCCTAGGATTCAATTCCAAGCTTCCAATATCCATAAATTTAACTCTAATTCAACAAGATACACGATCTAATTCATATAATATCATAATAATCAACATTAAGATCACTAAATCACTAATTCACAAGGGTTAAGGTTTTCTTACCATTACCCACGAGTCAATTGGACAAAGTTCTACACTATCCATGAGCTAATTCGACCCTATAACATCAAAGCCACATAATCTCTCAAAATCAAAACCTTAAATTTCAAAATTAGGGAAGAGCCGATGAGAGAGAAATTGCTAGATTCTTACCAAATTGTTCGATGGATTTTGTAGAGAATTCCAAGACGAACGTGTGGCCACTAATGGCTCGTCAATCGGAACTCCATATTGAACGTTAAGGACGATTGAAATTGAAAGTAGAAGGGTTAGGGTTCAATGCTAATTGCTCCCTCCATCAACGTGTTTCAGGCCATTTGGGGAAGAAGAGTGCAAGTCTTGGTTTTTATATAATGGTCCTTAGTCCCGGTTTGGGCCCGCTCCAACCAGTTCGGCCCATTCGGTCCAATTTTGGGTCAAAAGCTTTAAAATTAGTGTTAAAATTTATATTTTAATTATTTCTTCCTTTCTAAACTATAAAATTTAATTTTCTAATTTATTTAAATAATAATTAATTTATTGGTTAATTATTTACTAATTACTCGGGGTTTACTTCCTACCCCCTAACAAAAATTTTCGCCCTCGAAAATTCGCTCTTAGATCTTCATATACGCTCCCTTAGATTCAACCGACCTCTTACCATTCATTCTGCCATTCTCCAATATCAATTCAAACACTAATTCACATTCTCCATTCTCATGTACAAGATCATAAACTTAACCAAATTCAAGCCTAAGTCATACGGATTTGTTTCACTCTTGGCTTCGTCTAGCTCTTTCTCAGTAACTACACTCTCTCTTACACTTTAAGGTTTCTATCTAAATCAAAACAATTTCAAATTCTTCTTACTATCTTAAACACTAAACATTTCCTCAATCTCTTACCCGTTATTTTATATGTCACCATGTAGTCATCCACCCGCTCAAGCCATGAATGATGAAATAATGATGGTTGCCAACACTGCATTGAAGAATGACTTTTCTGCACCATCATTTAACCTTAGCTTTTCTCAATCAAGTGAGGAAGCTACACTTACTCAAGAGGGTGAACCACCAGTTAACAAGGGAAAATCTTAAGATAGCCCAATATTGGTGAAAAAGTTGGAAGAGTTGGTTGAGGTCATGAATACTAGGGTTGCAGCAACATTAAATTATGCTAAGCAAAAAAGTCCTTCACTTGAAAAGGTGCAGCCTACACTGAGCTTCCTTGACAAGTTAAAAACTCCCGTGAGGAAAATGGAAATAATATACGATCTTAAGGAGAAATGCTTTCATTAGGTTACAAATATTAAGACTTATGATGATGAAAGCTTTGATGAGTGGGAGACGATTTTTAAGCTGAAGCATGAATCTCACCTGGAAATAACCAGAATGCACTTTGATTCTTTAAAAGCCAAATCAGATATCAAAAATCTGGTAATACTAGAATAACATTAATGATTTTCTTACGAGTTGTTGTGCCATATATGTATTAAGTTTGAGTTTTTTGTTTTCATAGGTTGTCTCGGTAATGTGTCAAATTCTGAACAACAAAAAATTGAAAGATTTGAAACCCTAATATACTGTCTCCCATCTGATATTGTGGTAAGCTATAGTACATTGAAATTTCGGTGTATTTTTAAAATATATTATTTGTTGTAACAGTTTCTTTCGGTGTATCATACAAATTTTGTAGCATGCCACGTTGGTGAGTCATGAAGGCAAGTTCATTTATAAAAAAACTAACAAGCCTTTTTAGATTGAAAATATCAAGACTACATCCCGTTTTTAGACAATAAAAAGCTTACATCCCATCCATTTGTAAGCTTTCATTTATAAAGCTTCTTAAATAATTCTTACATTAGGTGCTAATTAAACCAAAAATTTGTTCTCTCTTGCCAAACTTCGGATCTTTGCCCTAGTTTTCTATGTGCAACATTGGTGGATATGGACGGCGGATGTTGAAAAGAAGAAATTTCATGTCCTTGACCCACTAAACAAAAAATCTCCTTTGGAAGACAAAACAAAAATTAATAAATTTGTTTTAAGTTGTTTATCTGATACAAATTTCTATTTTCTCTATAAATTCTTTTGTTTTTGTATTTTTGAAATAAGGTGCACTAGTAGTTGTTTGTGTGACGTTATCATTTATTCATTTCGGTGTAATTTGGTGTTAAATATAGAGTTTCTTATACTTAGCTTGTTTTGGTTTTTAGGCTTCATAATTTCACAAATGAGGGTGTTTGCTGGATGAAAACCTTTGATAGACAAGGATGAGAGTGTCAAAGCAGCATACGTCAATATCAGTGGGCAGCGAACAAAGTATCAAATCTTTCTATTTAATAAATTTTATTGTGTTTTTTGTTACTATCCTATTTTAATGTATTATATTTCATTTTTGTTATTAGATGGGAAAATACCATGGAAGAATTGGAAACAGGTAACTATCTTTTAAAATAGAAAACTCTCTATTACTAAATTAACGGAGTTCAATAAAGAAATTTATTTAAACTGTAGGAACAAGTTGATCATTACAGAGTTGAATGTGCTTCACTCATTCTATTTGACGAAATGAATAAACTCAAAGATAAAGGCATTCAAGAATTTGAAGCCATCAGACTATCCAAGCCATCTGCTGCATTATTAAGTCCTTACTGTACATTGGAATAAGGAGATATTGATAGTGAATAGTTTGAATAATGTAAATTGTTAAGAATTTCTATACTGGTTGTGTATTGAATCTCTGAACTGATAATTCATAATATATCCATGATAATGGCTGAAATATGACTGCACCACTGAACCACCATAAAAAAGGTTCAACTACAAAAAGTAAATCATATATTAGCTGTAACACCCTACCACACAAAGTCTTACGCTGTAGTCGTAAATCAAAGGTGGTAACATATTATGACCTCTAAAAATGGAAAAGTACATACGTATATTTGAAAGATAATAATATAGCTAGGAGCATGTGAAGAAAGATGACAGAACAAAATCGCATCGCACTCGAAATGACAACGATAAACATAAATGACGGAAAAATATATGATTCAAAAGGAGATATAGAACAAATATTAGTCTCGACCTGCGAAGACAATGCCAACTAGAAAGTATAATATAAACCAGAAGTAAACAAAAATACAACCTATTTCTCCATAATTCAATATCTAGGAGGGATATACATATACGTATACAAAAGTGAGGAATATAAAATCTAAAGATCAAAGTACAAAATGTAAAAGGAGCCTTTGCTTTCGAGAGGAAACCAGCACACGCAATGAGATGTGCTACGTCCTGCATCTGAAAACAAAATCCAACAATGGGTGAGAGCCCAAACGTTTCCAGTAGGGTAATAATTCCAAATAGAGACTATTTTATGAACCCGCTAGGAAATCCTAAACTTTAAAATGCACCAGATTCAAGCATAAGGTCCTTGCTAAATCCAAACAGGGAAAATCATACTAAAACTCAGCTAAATCGGTGATTTCAGATTCTTGACTCTACCCAATATAAGTCATCAGTAATACTAGTGATATCAAAGTCTCAGTTCTTCCTAATATAAGTCATCATCTCTCTCTATATCATAATCATCTAAATTCAATAATTCTATATCAAAACTCAGTCCCACTAGTATTGATTTATTCTTAATATTGAGTCTCAATCTCAATCTAGAACAAATGTGGCAAACCACAAATCATGCATCTATCCAGGGAGCTCAAATATCAATCAGAGTTATTTCCATCATCAATTCTTATCAACCTATCGTAGTACCAACCCTCAGCATCACCACCGCCAGCATAAGGGATCTCTCAATTGTTCAAACACATACAAAATAATACAAAGAATACATAAGTAGAGAGAATAGATAAAGTAAGTAGTTCAAATAGTATATAGATACAATTATTCAACAAGACAAGCCAAATACAAGATGCACACCCAATCAATACACACAAATCCAAATGATGCATGTCTATCCTACTAGCCATGAGCTCACATGTCGGTTAAACTTCCAAAACCCGACATACCCGGTAGCTAACCTAGATATCGTCTCTGAAGGGAATCCTCAACCTCCTAATTAGAGAGAGATTGTAATGTAATGCTAGAGAATCCTCAACCTAACTCGTTTATACCACAACCAGAAATTCAATTGAAGAAAATCCTCAATCTTCTCTATTCAATTCCTTGATGTAACAAGAGAAAAAATTCTCAACCCCACTTGCCCACCACAACAAGAGAGGGAATCATTAACCTTAGCTTGTCTATTACTGTGATAAACCAAAATTTTATGATTTACATTGTGTTTAATTGAGTGGTTTCATCAAGTCTTTATCCACTTATTCATACTAATGGCATGATTTTATAATTCGTTCCTAATATTATTCTATAGTTGAAATCTTGCTTCTTAGAGATATTTAATTAGTATATTTTAATTCTCCTATATACCATTCGATGCTGTGATCCATGTGTTAAGTGTTTCAGGCTTCATATAGGAGGAATTGCTTAGAGAATGGAGAGGAAGCTTGCAAAAATGGAAGGAACACAAGAAACTAAGGAGATGACCAGCGAACACTGACGCATGCGCGTGGCTCACGCGATCGCGCGAAATGGAAAAATTGCAGCGACGCGTGCGCGTGCCTGACGCGTACGCGCCGATTGGAGTTTGCACAAATGACATGAACGCGTTGACGACGCGTACGCGTGACAAGAAAAATCGCTGAATGATGCGAACGCGTGGACGATGCATACGCGTGATCTGCGCGATCTGCAGAATTAACAGAAAATGCTGGCGGCGATTTCGGGCCAAGTTTTAACCCAGTTTTTGGCCCAGAAACACAGAATAAAGCCAGGGAACATGCAGAGACTCAACACACATCTTAGACATATAGACATACAATTTTAGATATATTAAGATAGTTTTTAGGTTTTTAGATCTGAATTTAGAGATGATTACTTTCCCTCTAGGTTCACTTTACATTCATTACTTTTGCTTTTGGATATTGAAGAGTCATTACCTCCGTTGAAGATATTATTCTAGTTTGTTTACTTTGTCCCTTACTCTTCTATATCCTTATTTACTTCATTTAGAGTTCTAATTGGATTATTTTCATGGATTGTTGATAAAGATAATTACTTTTACTTTTAGTTAATTTTCAGTCTCTATTTTATTTTATTTAATTCATTATGTCTTCTTATATTGCAATAGTGTGCTAGATTATTAATTAGTGTACATATTTTTATTTTATTTGCATATTTTATTTTTATTTTTACCATGAGCTATATGTTTCTTTCATTGAATGACGCGTTCATTGCCTGATTTGAGCTTAGCCGCGTTTGATCCTGAAATTGAAAGAACTCTTTCACGTATTAGGCGAGCTCGATACAGGATAGCCTCTGAGGGTGGTGAAGTGATTGTTATCGATTCACCAGTCTCATCTGAGGGCGAATCTGAACCACCATCTGAGAGTGAAACAAGCTCCTTTACTACTTATTCAGTTGATTCTCGTGCAGATAGAATGGCAGCACCTAGGAGGATTACTCTCTAGGAGGCTGGAGCCCCAGATTTTACACTGCAGCCGTATCAAGTACATCATCAACTCTGGCTGCAGATTTTGAACTGAAAACTGCACTAATCAACTTGATGCCCAAGTTTCATGGCCTACCTGCTCAAGAGCCTATTAAGCACCTAAGGGATTTCCAGACAACCTGTTCTACTGTTAGGCGTCATGGTGCAGATGAAACTTCTATTCTGTTAACCGCCTTCGCATTTTCTCTTGAGGGAAAGGCGAGGGAGTGGAATTACTCCCAACCTGAAGCGACTGTTACCAACTGGGATACGCTCAGGATAGAATTTTTAGAAAAATACTTTCCAGCTGAAGTCACAGATAGACCGAGGAAAGAGATCTCATGCATTATTCAAGGAGAATTAGAGACTCTTTATGAGTACTGGGAGGGCTTTAAGAACCTTCTAGACGCATGCCCCCATCACATGATTGACAGACTGGTGTTGATCAGCTACTCACACAAGGCATGAAGCCTCAGGATAAAACTACACTGGATGGTGCTAGTAATGGTTCTATGAAAAAGTATAAGACCGCAGATAAAGCATGGCAACTGATCAGTGACTTAGCTGAGTCCACTAGGAATCACAGGCACAGGAACAACCACTCAAAAGCTGTTGCAGAGGTTTCCTCTAGCATTGAAACTACTGCTCTTACACAGAGTATATGTGAAATGACCAACCTACTAAAGCAAATGCAGTTGAACCAACAATAACAAGCTCAGCCTCACCCACCACAACAGAGCCAACAGTTAGTCCCACAAAAAGTATACGGAATATGAGCTGATTATAGTCATTATACTGATGAATGTCTGCAGCTCCAACAAGAAGACAACACTATGGCAGCTACTCATAACTTCTATGACTGCCCGAATCAAGGATACAATCAACAAGGCGGCAATTACAACCAAGGTGGAAACTATAACCAAGGATGGCAAGACAACTCCAACCAAGGTTGGAGGGACAATTCCAACCATGGCTGGAGGGACAACTATAACAGAGTAGGCAGAGATAACAATGGAAAGTAGAGGTGGAATAACAACAACAGACAGCAGAATCAGAACCAACCTTACAGAGCACCTCACCTAAGACAATCTCAAGGATCCCAGCATAACCAACAACAAGTTCCTCAGATCACCTATCCTAATTCCTCATCAAATGACGAGATGCTTCGTTCTCTTGCACAAGGACAACAAGACATGCAGACACAGCTAAACTCTACTTTAAATGGTCTGAATGCCACTTTACAAGCTCTCGCCTCGAGGATAGATTCATTACCTAATTCCACTAACCAACCTTTAAGCTCAAGTGGAATTCCTTCTCAACCCTTACCTAACCCCAAGGGTGGCATCAATGCCATCACCTTGAATTTCGGAACCACACTGCCAAAGAGAAACCAGGAGGAGCCAAACCCAATAGTATACTCCCCAGCTGAGGATGTGATAGAAGTAGAAGATGCTGAAATGGAAGATGCTGAAGAAGAAGATAAGGTACAAGACAAGGTTGAAGAAGAAGTAGCTCCGCAAAGGAATGGACCACCAAAGGATACAGAAGCTGCACAAGGCGCCATTTCTATCCCATTTCCACAGCCTGCAAAGAAATCCAGAAAGCAGATGGAACTTGATCCCAAAATGGTAGAAATATTCAAAAAGGTTAAGGTAACTGTTCCCCTTTTTGATGTCATTCAACAGGTACCTAAATAAGCAAAGTTTCTAAAGGATTTATGCATTCATAAAGATAAAATTAATGAGTTAGAAACAATTCCTTTAGGTAGTTCTATATCTGCTTTAATGGGAGGTATACCTGAAAAATGTAGTGGTCCAGGTCCATGTATGGTAAACTGTACCATTGGAGGTGTAATATTTTCTGATTGCATGTGTGACTTAGGAGCGTGTGTTAGTATAATGCCATTGTCTATATATGATACTTTGAGGCTCCCTCACTTAAAAAGGTCAGTAGCTCATTTTGTGTTAGCAGATAAAAGCATTATTATAGTAGTTAGAATTGTTGAAGATGTATTTAGTAAGCATTAAGGGTCTCACATTTCCTATTGACTTCTATATCCTGGAAATGCCCCCTAATGACTCAGGCAGACCATCATCAATCCTGCTTGGAAGACCATTCCTGAAGACTTCAAAGTTCAAGTTGGATGCATTCTTAGGAACTTACTCTTTTGAGATAGATGGCAGACCAGTGAATTTAAGTTTAAATGAAGCTATGAAGCACCCTTCGAAAGATCATTCTATCTTCCAGTGCGACATCATTGATGAAACTATAGCTGAAGTTCACCAAGAAGAAATAGAAGAGAAACACATGGAGCAAAGTCCAAGTGTGGGGACACCCTCTGAACACAATGAGGACCCTTTACCATTATCATTAGCTCAAGATGATCCAGAGCCTAGCCAAGAGCCTAATTCAGAATTAAAACTCCTTCTTCCACACCTCAAGTATGCTTACCTTGAGGATAATCAAAAGTTCCCAGTTATCATTGCAAGGGAACTCACTTCTCAACAAGAAGAGCAACTGCTCAGTGTGCTGAGAAAACATAAGAAAGCAATTGGATGGAGCTTGACAGATATAGTAGGCATCAATCCTCAAGTTTGTGAGCACAGAATATATTTATAAGAGGAATCAAAGCCTGCGGTCAGCCTCAAAGAAGATTGAATCCCACCATCTTAGAAGTTATCAAGAAAGAAGTGACCAGGTTACTTGAAGCAGATATCATTTACCCCATATCTCAGACAGTGAATGGGTCAGTCCAGTACAAGTGGTGCCCAAAAAGTCTGGAGTCACAACAGTCAAGAATGAGCATGGAGAGCTCCTGACAACTAGAATGCAGAATTCATGGAGGGTTTGCATTGACTATAGGCGTCTCAACCAAGCCACTCGCAAGGATCATTACCCCTTGCCATTCATTTATCAGATGCTTGATCGCCTGTCAGGTAAATCCCATTATTGCTTTTTAGATGGCTATACAGGCTACTTTCAAATTCATATAGCTCCTGAAGATCAGGAGAAGACTACTTTTACATGTCCCTTTGGAACGTATGCATATAAAAGGATGCCTTTTGGCTTATGTAATGCACCTGCTACTTTCCAAAGATGCATGATGAGCATCTTTTCAGATCTTATTGATAACTGTATGGAAGTTTTTATTGATGATTTTAGCGTATATGGTGATTCGTTTAGCCTTTGCTTGGATAGTTTGTCTAGAGTATTAGATAGGTGTGTTAGTACAAACCTTGTATTGAATTTTGAAAAATTTCATTTTATGGTAAAACAAAGAATTGTACTAGGACATGTTGTGTCTAATACTAGTATTTCTATAGATCCAGCAAAGGTAGATGTCATTTCTAGTTTACCTTACCCCTCCTCTGTGAGGGAAGTCCGTTCGTTTCTTGGCCACGCAGGTTTTTACAGGAGATTTATTAAGGACTTCAGTAAGGTAGCATTACCTTTATCCAGATTGCTGCATAAAGATATTGAGTTTGAGTTCAGTGAGGATTGCATGCAAGCGTTTGATAAGCTGAAGATCGCGCTGACTCAAGCTCCGATTGTGAGAGAACCAGACTGGAGCCAGCCATTTGAAATTACGTGTGATACCTCCAACCATGCAGTAGGAGCGGCGCTGGCTCAGCGCAAAGGTAAGGACCCTTTTGTAATTTCTTATACGTCTAAGACATTAGACGCTGCTCAGTCTAATTACACTACTACTGAAAAAGTGCTTCTTGCTATTGTCTTTGCTCTGGATAAATTCCGAGCCTATTTACTTGGTACTACGGTAGTATTGTACTCAGACCATGCAGCTCTAAAATATTTATTAGCTAAAAAAGAGTCCAAACCAAGGCTAATACGTTGGATACTGTTGCTGCAAGAATTTGATTTAGAAATTAAGGATAGGAGTGGTAACCAGAATTTAGTGGCAGACCACTTGAGTCACCTTGAGCACATTAAGCATGACTCCACCCCTATCAACAATACTTTCCCATTTGATAGTTTGCAAGCAGTATCTGAAGTAGTTCCTTGGTATGCACCTGTAGCTAATTATCTAGTTAGCCATACTTTCCCTCCCAATTTTACTAAGCATCAAAGGGACAGGCTGAAAAGCAAGTCTAAATATTTTATATGGGATGACCCATATCTATGGAGGTGTGGTGTTGACTAGGTAATTAGAAGATGTGTACCACAATCAGAATTCCAGTCGATTTTAGAGGCCTGTCACTCTTCTGAGAGTGAAGGACATTTTGGCCCTCAAAGAACAGCTAGAAAAATTTTAGACTGTGGATTCTGGTGGCCTACTCTTTTTAAAGATGCTGCTATATTTTGTAAATCTTATTTCCCATGCCAAAGGTTTGGTAATATATCCAAGAGGGATGAGATGCCTCAACAGATTATGCTTTTCTGTGAAATTTTTTATGTTTGGGGCATTGACTTCATGGGACCCTTTCCAAACTCTAATGGTTACCTTTATATACTATTAGCTGTAGATTATGTTTCTAAATTGGTGGAAGCAATTCCTACCCGTACTGATGATGCTAACACTGTTGTTTCCTTTGTTAGAAACCATATTATTTGTCGCTTTGGATCACCACGAGCAATCTTGAGCGATCAAAGCACTCACTTTTGTAACAAGAGACTGACAGGATTACTGAAAAAGTATGGGATTGTTCATAAAATAGCAACAGCTTATTATTCCCAAACCAATAGACAAGCAGAAGTGTCTAACAGAGAGATTAAATGCATTCTGGAGAAGATAGTAAAGCCTCATAGGAAGGACTGGAGTGCCAGGCTACAAGATGCACTCTGGCATATAGAACAGCGTACAAGACACCCGTTAGGATGAGCCCCTTCCGCTTAGTATACGGAAAGGCTTGCCACCTTCCAGTGGAGGTGGAACACAAGGCTTTCTGGGTTGTAAGGGAGTGCAACATGAATTTTGAAGAATCTGGTGCTGAAAGTAAGCTGCAACTAGCAGAATTGGAGAATCTTCGCCTATAAGCATATGACAACTCCAGGCGTTACAAGGAGAAGATGAAGGCTGTCCATGACAAGCACATAAAAGGAGAGAATTCAGACCAGGAGAGTTAGTTCTTCTATATAACTCCAAGCTGAGATTTATGCCAGGTAAACTGAGATCAAGATGGGAAGGTCCCTACAGAGTAGAAAAGGCAGAGCCATACGGAGTTTTTCACCTGCTTCATCCTTCTAGCTCCAAATTCCTTAAGGTCAATGGACATCGCCTAAAGCTTTACCATGGAGAAAAGATTAAGAATCACAAAGAACTAGAGGTTTTCCTCTTGGAAGACCCACCAACAGAAGCAGAATGAGCTTAAAGAACGTCCAACTTAAGGACGTAAAAAGCAAAGTGCTAGGTGGGAGACAACCCACCATGGTATGATCGTTCAGTTTCAGTCTTGGTTTTATTTTACTTTATTCTATTTTTATTTTTTTTGTTAATGACTCTTCTCATAATCTCTGCATATAGCTGCATATAGCCTGCATTTGCATTTGCATACTGCATATAAAAAAAATGCACGTGACGCGTGAGCGTCGCTGACGCGTCCGCGTCATATGTGCCTTGGACACGAGAAGAAAAGAAGCAGAGAGTCACGCGAGAGCGTGGCTGTAGGCGTGCCTTAGGCACAAACATGCCCACGCGACCACGTCACCCACGTGACTGCGTCATTCTGAAAAAGAGCCTCCCACGCGACCGTGTCACCCACGTGAACGCGTGGCCCTGCAAAATCGACGTAAAGAGGTGTATGGCAGAGAGTTATGATGGAGCTAGGCTAGAATGATGCTAGAAGCACAAGCCCTATAACACGAACGCGTGACCCACGCGTCCACGTCGTTTTCAAAATATGGCCATTCACGAGATCGCGTCAACCACGCGAACGCGTCACCCAGATTTTTGGCAAAAAGCATTTAAAACAGAAAGTTATGCGTACGCGAGGCTGCACTCGCGCCAATAGCACAAATCAGGCCACGCGATCGCGTGACCCACCCGTCCGCGTCACTTGAAAAATATCACACACCATGCGATCGCGTGACCCACGCGTCCGCGTCACATGCGACGCACAACTTATCCAAATCAGCCAAATATCATATCTTTTCTTTTCCAAATCCAAATCTTTTCTTTCCCTTCTTATTTCTTTCTTCTCCCTTCTTCCTCCTTTATTCTTTCTCACTTTTTACTTTCTCCTCCCTTATTTTTCACATCCATTATCAAGGTTCTTTTCTTTCTTTCTTTACTTTTTACTTTTCCTTTATTATTTTTATTTCTGTTTTCTTTCACTTTTCACTTTCATTATTTTCCTTTTCTTTCTTTTCTTTTTTTTTATTCCTTTAATTGGTGTTAGAAATTTATTTGGGTGATTGTTTTCTTCTATATTTTTGCTTGTGAATTATTGTGGAATTGTTTGATAATTAATATTACTTCTTAAAGGGTTGCTTGCATGTTCAATTTAATATTTTCAATAACATATTTACCATGCATGCTAAGTGTTTGTGAAAAAGCCCTTATGGCATCATGCATTACTTTTATGTCATTCTACTACTCTAATGCCTGTTTTTCACAAAATTCCTTTTATATTTTACTGCTTAAATATAATTATCAATACAAACAGGTTGTTAGTTTGAAAGAGTTTATAATCTAACTTGGACATTTAATGCTTGATCTATGCTACTCATGCCTTTGTCGGCATGCCAATAAACATCTTGCATTTAATTGTCATCACCTGCAGTTGCTATATTTCCAGTGATGAACTTTTCACATGTAGTCATGACCATGTGTTAACGACATCCTTCTTTACCGTGCATTGATTATCATGTATCCTGCTCTAACCCTTGAAATTTTAAAAGTACTTACCTTTTCCCTTTTAGGATGGCCACCAAAAAGGACAAAGAGAAAGCTACTCCCAAACCACCAGCAAGGAAAGGAACAAAAAGAGCACTAATAACAGAGCCATCTTCAACCGCAGTAAAACCCTCAACAAAATGGATCAAGAGGATCATCAAGCTCGATGAAAAAGAAAAAGTTTTTGCAGCAAAGGACACTGCGCGGTTCACTAACAACTACTGTGAGCAGATATTCCCCATCCTGGCTGAGAGGAATTATAACAATGAGTACCTTCTTATCCTCCCGACCAACATTGCTGAATTTGTTGAGCCCTACATTGAGCGAAGACAATGGGGATTCCTACAGAGACAGCCACAGTAGGTTAACCTTTCATGGGTAGTTGAATTCTACTCCAATTTTCACATGCCAACCATGCAGTCTGTCTATGTCCATCAAAAGCAAGTCCCCATAATAGAAGAGGCCATTTATAGAGCTTTAAATCTTCCCCCTGCTCCAGAAGGATTGGACACATTCCAAGAAGCCTCATTCAAACGCCAGACATATCAATTTGACTGGGATGCTGTTCTCAGAGTTATAGCACAACCTGGCAGTGTAAGAACCCTGATTTTCTAGTACGCGAAAACTTTTCTAAAGGCACGGATTTCTCTGGAAGATCAGTAAAGAGAACACCTCTTCTATATCAACAAGTATCTCGATCCTCATTGTCATTATGTCATCCTTAAGCTAGAACCTCTTCTGAGGCAAGCTCGATAACGCAATCGCGAAGAACCTTGTTTTTGAACCGTATTGGTTAGGAGTTTTGATTCTGTTTTTCGTAAATAGTCTCAGTTTGATGAATCGGACTCGATTCATGAGAGAAGAGAGATAATAGGATAATATTATCATTATATTAGTATTAGAATCTTCTTGAATAATATTATAAGGTTACCTGGTCCGTTTTAGTTAAAAACAGAAAATCAGTTTAACCGGGCTTACGGTTTACTGGTGCAGCTTAGCACCAGCACTCTCTGATGACTTTAGAAATGCTAAGGCCTCATCATACATGTTCTATTCTCATAATAAATTTTT
This sequence comes from Arachis hypogaea, assembly GCF_003086295.3. NCBI lineage: Eukaryota > Viridiplantae > Streptophyta > Magnoliopsida > Fabales > Fabaceae > Arachis > Arachis hypogaea. The sequence continues at coordinate 80,626,723 of NC_092050.1, forward strand.
TTACTAGTGTCATTTATGCTAGTAGCTCAGAAAATAATTTTTAGAGATGTTTTTACGAGTGTTCCGATACATCTAGTTTTAGTAGTTATACACCTGAGATATTTTAATATTATTTTAACCCACCTCCAAGCCAACCAATCACAACTCACCTTACACCCCCAAGACCTCCAAGGCTGTCTCATTTCATCATTTTGGCCGAAAATAACAAGAGAGAAAAGAGAGAAACTTTCATGAACACTTAATCTTCGAAGCTTGATTTCTTCTGAACTAAAAATCAAATCAAAACTCCGATTTCACCAAAATGATCCTCTCTTCTTCCTCTACATAACCATGTAACTTATCAAGGATGGAAATAAGGTGAGATGGCTGTCTCCCTCCCATTTCAATTCGGTTTTCAAGGAAAACCTTGCAAAACATGTGTTTTCTTGATGTTCTTCCTTAGGAATCATGCTTAACTTGACTTGAGGGCCAAGAAACGTTAATTTCCAGCAAGTCTAAGGTGAGATATCTCTTTCTAACGTGCTGAGGGAGATTTGGTCAGTTGAGAGTTTGTGGATTTAAAGTTGTTCTTGATGTGTTTTAGGAGGAAAAAGTGCTTTAAGAACACTTCAAAGAGTAACCGGATTTGGAGCAGCAAATCAAGGTAGGGTTTGACGAATTTAATCTTGATTGATTGTGTTTGATTTGTGTGATTATGATATGGTTTGGTTGTGCTTGAAATTGAATGTTTATATGAGTAATTCTTGTTGAAATTTTGGTGAAAATTTGATGAAATTTGATGAAATTCAAGCTATGAACTTGTGTTCTTGTGGCTGCTGGAAAACAAAACCCTAGAGCTTAAATTGAGGTTCAATTTTTCTTAAAATCATGTAGAAAAGATGGGGTTTTATTGGCTTGAAATTTATTTTGAATTTTGGTAAAAATCGGTTGCTGAAAAGACTAAAAAACGGGTAAAAACAGAGAAAGAATTTGAAGAATATACGAAGAACACGAAGAACACTTTGAGTGTGGTGAAGAACATTGAAGAACACCTTTTAGATCTTATAAAGGGCAAGTAAGTAAAATTTTTGGTGTTTAAGGGGTTATATGGTAATTTCTGGAAGTTAGGGTCGTAAAAGTAGAAATATTAAAAGTTACGGGTGGTAAAAAGTGAATTTTAAAGGTTAAAAGTAAAAGGTAAGTTAATTTTCTAAAATTTAGTATTAAAATAATAAATAATAATATTTAATTAAAAATAATATTTTAATAAAAATAATAAAATAATGCAGAAAAGGCAGTTTTCTGTAAAAGCTTTAGAAAGATAACTTTAAGCGCAGAACCTCATAATTACCTTCATAAAACACTTAGGGAGTGGTAATAACATATTAGTGAGGCAAAGATAAAGGAAAGATAAGAATTTAAAGAAAAGATAAAAATTAAAGAAAAAGTTTGTAAATTTTAATGACAGAAAAACAGACAGAGATTAGTGAACGAACTAGGACGACATAGTTAGTCCTTGAGTTGCGACTAGGGTTAGGTATTATATGAAAAGTTAAACTGTTTCAGTATAGACTTAATGAACCTATACTTGGGACAGGCTAACTATTCATATCGAAATTTACATAAGCTTTAAATACATATGTTATGAAGAGAAATCAAAGCAGAGTAAAGAAACACAGAGAACAGAGTAACCAGAGAAAAGTAAAGAGATACAGAGAAAAGAGTAATCAAAGCAGAGTAAAAAGAAAAAGTGAAAAGAGTAATATTATAAAGAGAAATGGTTTGAGCCAAGATATTGTGAAAGTGAAAGATGTAAAGTTTGTATAGTATGATTGAATAGAGAAAGAAAGAAGTACTGCATAAGAATGTGAAAGTGATGATGAATAATGAGAATGATATTGAATGATGATAATGAGAAAAGAGTAATATAACAAAGAGAATAGAGGAGAAGAGTATAAAAATAAAGAGTTAAGCCTTGTGGCATGATATTCTATTATATGTTCATCTGATGCTTTTCTATTGGCCCTAGAGGTCCTGTAGGCCCAAGTTCACCTACAGTAAGTTGTTATTCCTGTAGGCCGAAGTTCACCTGTAGTGAATATCAATTGTGTATCTCAGGGTGTTGCTCCTGTAGGCCGAAGTTCACCTACAGAGAGTTGTGATACCTGTAAGCCGAAGTTCACTTACAGGGGCGCTATTCTGTAAGCTGAAGTTCACTTACAGAGGTGCTATTTCTGTAGGCTGAAGTTCACCTACAGAAAGTTGTTGTGATTAAACCATTTCTGTAAGACGAAGTTCACTTACAGAGGTGTTATTTCTGTAGGCCGAAGTTCACCTACAGAAAGTTGTTGGGTTGTGTTTAGACTATTCCTGTAAGCCAAAGTTCACTTATGAGAGTGCTATTTCTGTAGGCCAAAGTTCATCTACAGAAAATAAGCCATATCTAGGACTAGTTCATGGGTAATGTCGGGCTGCAGGGTGTAAACCGACACGTGAGCTCATGGCCTGCATAGGACAGACATGCATCATACTTGGTTGTGCATTTCCTCTGTTATGATTGTTGAATGAATGCATGCTTTCTTTGTTTGTATTCTATTCATTGTGTCTGTGTTTTGTTTTCTTGTATTCTTTTGTTTGTGTTTTGCTTTCTGTTTTCTCTATTTTCTCTATTTATCTGTATCTTTTGTTCACTACTTCTCGGTATTCTGCTATATATCTGCTAAGCGACACAAATTAATGAACTTAACTAATAACCCCGACCCTAATAAGAACTCCCCAGTTCTTACCCCTTCTATCTCCCTTCCCCCTTAAAATGGAAGCAGGAGTACCATTCCGTAATCTACTGATGACCATTTCGCAAAGAGGATTCCGCTTTAGGTAGTCTTCTGAGTCTAGTGTGAATCTCTTTATCTGTTTATATGTATATACTATGAGACCAGCCAATGTCTGCACCCCGTTCGTATGCGCACTTTATCCTAAATCCTGTGTACGAGACTCCTATTGTGTGGCTACCTGATGAGGTACCAGAGAGACGTCATATGGCAACGTATGATTGTGCAGAGGAATAGTAGATGATGTTCCATCTTTTGGTGACGTTCCACCTGACTTGAGTTTTGAAGACTTAGAACGTACTTTCCCTCGCTTTAGTAGTTTAGAGGGACTAGGCGAGTATAGAGTCTAGGCTAGCCTAGGTGCCAGCTTAGGGACCCCTTGAACAGGTCAGGACCTGGGATGTTGTATGTATATATATGTATATAGTTATTATCTAGCTATATCTAGGGGTGTTCTAACTAATAGTCTATTTTCTAATAAAGGCTGAATCACCGAATGCTGTCAACTACTAGTGATGTATTTATGTGTGGTTTTTTATAACTGTTTTACCTGTTATTATTTGTGAATTGATTACAAATGATTCTGTTTATTAATTCAAATGTTTTCAAAAAAAAAAGTACCTCGCTAACTAACTACGCTTTTTACAACGAATCAGGCTCATATAATAAATAATATATAATAATTAGGATGACAAATTGGTAGCACTCAGTTTTTGGTATGTCCTAGGCGTACTGAAAATTGGGTCATTACAATTTGGTATCAGAGCAGTTCATTCCCAATAGAGCCTGGGGAGTGGACTGACTATGCTTTGCTGCATACTCTGCTTGTGTGTCTCATGCTGTTAGGGTATCTTTAAGATACATTGGACATGAATGTCTATGAGTGCTCATTTTGGGAATGTTCGTGCTTAACTTGAGATATTAAGACTGATCACCTTAATGTTGATTATTTGGTGCGGATAGGACCTTAATGACTGCGAATAGGCATAGTTTAATCGAGCTCCGAACGACGAATCAACGTGCGCCACAGCTATCTTCATAGCTGTTATGATCTTCATGGCTATGCCTGTGTGAGATTTGGATGCTGTAAGGAATGGACCGATCTCTTCATTAGGATGGATTGAAGGAAATAGACTGCTTAAAGATAGATTTCTTGCACGCGGCTGAAATTTTGAGGGCAAAATTTTCTTTTAGGAGGGTAGAATGTAACAACCCTGATTTTCGAGTACGCGAGAACTTTTCTAAAGGCACGGATTTCTCTGGAAGATCAGTAAAGAGAACACCTCTTCTATATCAACAAGTATCTCGATCCTCATTGTCATTATGTCATCCTTAAGCTAGAACCTCTTCTGAGGCAAGCTCGATAACACAATCGCGAAGAACCTTGTTTTTGAACCGTATTGGTTAGGAGTTTTGATTCTGTTTTTCATAAATAGTCTCAGTTTGACGAATTGGACTCGAATCATGAGAGAAGAGAGATAATAGGATAATATTATCATTATATTAGTATTAGAAGCTTCTTAAATAATATTATAAGGTTACCTGGTCCGTTTTAGTTAAAAACAGAAAATCAGTTTAACCGGGTTTACGATTTACTGGTGCAGCTTAGCACCAGCACTCTCTGATGACTTTAGAAATGCTAGAGCCTCATCATACATGTTCTATTCTTATAATAAATATGTTACTAGTATCATTTTTACTAGTAGCTCAGAAAATAATTTTTAGAGATGTTTTTATGAGTGTTCCGATACATCTAGTTTTAGTAGTTATACACCTGAGATATTTTAATATTATTTTAACCCACCTCCAAGCCAACCAATCACAACTCACCTTACACCCCCAAGACCTCCAAGGCTGTCTCATTTCATCATTTTGGCTGAAAATAACAAGAGAGAAAAGAGATAAACTTTCATGAACACTTAATCTTCGAAGCTTGATTTCTTCTGAACTAAAACTCAAATCAAAACTCCGATTTCACCAAAATGATCCTCTCTTCTTCCTCTACAAAACCATGTAACTTATCAAGGATGGAAATAAGGTGAGATGGCTGTCTCCCTCCCATTTCAATTCGGTTTTCAAGGAAAACCTTGCAAAACATGTGTTTTCTTGATGTTCTTCCTTAGGAATCATGCTTAACTTGACTTGAGGGCCAAGAAACGTTAATTTACAGCAAGTCTAAGGTGAGATATCTCTTCCTAACGTGCTGAGGGAGATTTGGTCAGTTGAGAGTTTGTGGATTTAAAGTTGTTCTTGATGTGTTTTAGGAGGAAAAAGTGCTTTAAGAACACTTCAAAGAGTAACCGGATTTGGAGCAGCAAATCAAGGTAGGGTTTGACGAATTTAATCTTGATTGATTGTGTTTGATTTGTGTGATTATGATATGGTTTGGTTATGCTTGAAATTGAATGTTTATATGAGTAATTCTTGTTGAAATTTTGGTGAAAATTTGATGAAATCTGATGAAATTCAAGCTATGAACTTGTATTATTGTGGCTGCAGGAAAACAAAACCCTAGAGCTTAAATTGAGGTTCAATTTTTCTTAAAATCATGTAGAAAAGATGGGGTTTTAGTGGCTTGAAATTTATTTTGAATTTTGGTAAAAATCGGTTGCTGAAAAGACTGAAAAACGGGTAAAAACAGAGAAAGAATTTGAAGAATATACGAAGAACACGAAGAACACTTTGAGTGTGGTGAAGAACATTGAAGAACACCTTTTAGATCTTAGAAAGGGCAAGGAAGTAAAATTTTTGGTGTTTAAGGGGTTATATGGTAATTTCTGAAAGTTAGGGTCATAAAAGTAGAAATATTAAAAGTTACGGGTGGTAAAAAGTAAATTTTAAAGGTTAAAAGTAAAAGGTAAGTTAATTTTTGAAAATTTATTATTAAAATAATAAATAATAATAAAATATTAAATAATAATATTTAATTAAAAATAATATTTTAATAAAACTAATAAAATAATGCAGAAAAGGCAGTTTTCTGTAAAAGCTTTAGAAAGATAACTTTAAGCGCAGAACCTCATAATTACCTTCATAAAACACTTAGGGAGTGGTAATAACATATTAGTGAGGCAAAGATAAAGGAAAGATAAGAAGTTAAAGAAAAGATAAAAATCAAAGAAAAAGTCTGTAAATTTTTAATGACAGAAAAACAGACAGAGATTAGTGAACGAACTAGGGCGACATAGTTAGTCCTTGAGGTGCGACTAGGGTCAGGTATTATATGAAAAGTTAAACTGTTTCAATATAGACTTAATGAACCTATACTTGGGACAGGTTAACTATTCATATCGAAATTTACATAAGCTTTAAATACATATGTTATGAAGAGAAATCAAAGCAGAGTAAAGAAACACAAAGAACAGAGTAACCAGAGAAAAGTAAAGAGATACAGAGAAAAGAGTAATCAAGGCAGAGTAAAAAGACAAAGTGAAAAGAGTAATATGATAAAGAGAAATGGTTTGAGCCAAGATATTGTGAAAGTGAAAGATGTAAAGTTTGTATAGTATGGTTGAATGGAGAAAGAAAGAAGTACTGCATAAGAATGTGAAAGTGATGATGAATAATGAGAATGATATTGAATGATGATAATGAGAAAAGAGTAATATAACAAAGAGAATAGAGGAGAAGAGTATAAAAATAAAGAGTTAAGCCTTGTGGCATGATATTCTATTATATGTTCATCTGATGCTTTTCTATTGGCCCTAGAGGTCCTGTAGGCCCAAGTTCACCTACAGTAAGTTGTTATTCCTGTAGGCCGAAGTTCACCTGTAGTGAATATCAATTGTGTATCTCAGGGTGTTGCTCCTGTAGGCCGAAGTTCACCTACAGAGAGTTGGGATACCTGTAAGCCGAAGTTCACTTACAGGGGCGCTATTTCTGTAAGCCGAAGTTCACTTGCAGAGGTGCTATTTCTGTAGGCCGAAGTTCACCTACAGAAAGTTGTTGTGATTAAACCATTTCTTTAAGCCGAAGTTCACTTACAGAGGTGTTATTCTGTAGGACGAAGTTCACCTACAGAAAATTGTTGTGTTGTGTTTAGACTATTCCTGTAAGTCGAAGTTCACTTACGGGAGTGCTATTTCTGTAGGCCGAAGTTCACTTACAGAAAATATGCCATATCTAGGACTAGTTCCTGGGTAATGTCGGGCTGCAGGGTGTAAACCGACACGTGAGCTCATGGCCTGCATAGGACAGACATGCATCATACTTAGTTGTGCATTTCCTCTGTTATGATTGTTGAATGAATGTATGCTTTCTTTGTTTGTATTCTATTCACTGTGTCTGTGTTTTGTTTTCTTGTATTCTTTTATTTGTGTTTTGCTTTCTGTTTTCTCTATTTTCTCTATTTATCTGTATCTTCTGTTCACTACTTCTCGGTATTCTGCTATATATCTGCTAAGCGACACAAAATAATGAACTTAACTAATAACCCCGACCCTAATAAGAACTCCCCAGTTCTTACCCCTTCTCTCTCCCTTCCCCCTTCAGATGGAAGCAGGAGTAGCCTTCCGTAATCTACTGATGACCGTTTCGCAAAGAGGATTCCGCTCTAGGTAGTCTTCTGAGTCTAGGGTGAATCTCTTTATCTATTTATATGTATATACTATGAGATCAGCCAATGTCTGCACCCCGTTCGTATGCGCACTTTAGCCTAAATCCTGTGTACGAGACTCTTATTGTGTGGCTACCTGATGAGGTACCAGAGAGATGTCATATGGCAACGTCTGATTGTGCAGAGGAATAGTAGATGATGTTCCATCTTTTGGTCACGTTCCACCTGACTTGAGTTTTGAAGACTTAGAACGTACTTTCCCTCGCTTTAGTAGTTTAGAGGGACTAGGCGAGTATAGGGTCTAGGCTAGCCTAGGTGCCAGCTTAGGGACCCCTTGAACAGGTCAGGACCTGGGATGTTGTATGTATATATATGTATATAGTTATTATCTAGCTATATCTAGGGGTGTTCTAACTAATAGTCTATTTTCTAATAAAGGCTGAATCACCAAATGCTATCAACTACTTGTGATGTATTTATGTGTGGTTGTTTATAACTGTTTTACCTGTTATTATTTGTGAATTGATTACAAATGATTCTGTTTATTAATTCAAATGTTTTCAAAAAAAAAAAGTACCTCGCTAACTAACTACGCTTTTAACAACGAATCAGGCTCATATAATAAATACTAGATAATAATTAGGATGACAAATTGGTAGCACTCAGTTTTTGGTATGTCCTAGGCGTACTGAAAATTAGGTCGTTACAATTTGGTATCAGAGCAGTTCATTCCCAATAGAGCCTGGGGAGTGGACTGACTATGCTTTGCTGCATACTCTTCTTGTGTGTCTCATGCTGTTAGGGTATCTTTAAGATACATTGGGCATGAATGTCTATGAGTGCTCATTTTGGGAATGTTCGTGCTTAACTTGAGATATTAAGACTGATCACCTTAATGTTGATTATTTGGTGCGGATAGGACCTTAATGACTGCGAATAGGCATAGTTTAATCGAGCTCCGAACGACGAATCGACGTGAGCCACAGCTATCTTCATAGCTGTTATGATCTTCATGGCTATGCCTGTGTGAGATTTGGATGCTGTAAGGAATGGACCGATCTCTTCGTCAAGATGGATTGAAGGAAATAGACTGCTTAAAGATAGATTTCTTGCACGCGGTTGAAATTTTGAGGTCAAAATTTTCTTCTAGGAGGGTAGAATGTAACAACCCTGATTTTCGAGTACGCAAGAACTTTTCTAAAGGCACGGATTTCTCTGGAAGATCAGTAAATAGAACACCTCTTCTATATCAACAAGTATCTCGATCCTCATTGTCATTATGTCATCCTTAAGCTAGAACCTCTTCTGAGGCAAGCTCGATAACGCAATCGCGAAGAACCTTGTTTTTGAACCGTATTGGTTAGGAGTTTTGATTCTGTTTTTCGTAAATAGTCTCAGTTTGACGAACCGGACTCGATTCATGAGAGAAGAGAGATAATAGGATAATATTATCATTATATTAGTATTAGAAGCTTCTTGAATAATATTATAAGGTTACCTGGTCCGTTTTAGTTAAAAACAGAAAATCAGTTTAACCGGGTTTACCTTTTACTGGTGCAGCTTAGCACCAGCACTCTCTGATGACTTTAGAAATGCTAAGGCCTCATGATACATGTTCTATTCTCATAATAAATATGTTACTAGTGTCATTTATGCTAGTAGCTCAGAAAATAATTTTTAGAGATGTTTTTACGAGTGTTCCGATACATCTAGTTTTAGTAGTTATACACCTGAGATATTTTAATATTATTTTCACCCACCTCCAAGCCAACCAATCACAACTCACCTTACACCCCCAAGACCTCCAAGGCTATCTCATTTCATCATTTTGGCCGAAAATAACAAGAGAGAAAAGAGAAAAACTTTCATGAACACTTAATCTTCGAAGCTTGATTTCTTCTGAACTAAAACTCAAATCAAAACTCCGATTTCACCAAAATGATCCTCTCTTCTTCCTCTACATAACCATGTAACTTATCAAGGATGGAAACAAGGTGAGATGGCTGTCTCCCTCCCATTTCAATTCGGTTTTCAAGGAAAACCATGCAAAACATGTGTTTTCTTGATGTTCTTCCTTATGAATCATGCTTAACTTGACTTGAGGGCCAAGAAACGTTAATTTCCAGCAACTCTAAGGTAAGATATCTCTTCCTAACGTGCTGAGGGAGATTTGGTCAGTTGAGAGTTTGTGGATTTAAAGTTGTTCTTGATGTGTTTTAGGAGGAAAAAGTGCTTTAAGAACACTTCAAAGAGTAACCGGATTTGGAGCAGCAAATCAAGGTAGGGTTTGACGAATTTAATCTTGATTGATTGTGTTTGATTTGTGTGATTATGATATGGTTTGGTTGTGCTTGAAATTGAATGTTTATATGAGTAATTCTTGTTGAAATTTTGGTGAAAATTTGATGAAATTTGATGAAATTCAAGCTATGAACTTGTGTTCTCGTGGCTGCTGGAAAACAAAACCCTAGAGCTTAAATTGAGGTTCAATTTTTCTTAAAATCATGTAGAAAATATGGAGTTTTAGTGGCTTGAAATTTATTTTAAATTTTGGTAAAAATCGGTTGCTGAAAAGACTGAAAAACGGGTAAAAACAGAGAAAGAATTTGAAGAATATACGAAGAACACGAAGAACACTTTGAGTGTGGTGAAGAACATTGAAGAACACCTTTAAGATCTTAGAAAGGGCAAGGAAGTAAAATTTTTGGTGTTTAAGGGGTTATATGGTAATTTCTGGAAGTTAGGGTCGTAAAAGTAGAAATATTAAAAGTTACGGGTGGTAAAAAGTGAATTTTAAAGGTTAAAAGTAAAAGGTAAGTTAATTTTTGAAAATTTAGTATTAAAATAATAAATAATAATAAAATATTAAATAATAATATTTAATTAAAAATAATATTTTAATAAAAATAATAAAATAATGCAGAAAAGGCAGTTTTCTGTAAAAGCTTTAGAAAGATAACTTTAAGCACAGAACCTTATAATTACCTTCATAAAACACTTAGGGAGTGGAAATAACATATTAGTGAGGCAAAGATAAAGGAAAGATAAGAAGTTAAAGAAAAGATAAAAATCAAAGAAAAAGTCTGTAAATTTTTAATGACAGAAAAACAGACAGAGATTAGTGAATGAACTAGGGTGACATAGTTAGTCCTTGAGTTGCGACTAGGGTTAGGTATTATATGAAAAGTTAAACTGTTTCAATATAGACTTAATGAACCTATACTTGGGACAGGCTAACTATTCATATCGAAATTTACATAAGCTTTAAATACATATGTTATGAAGAGAAATCAAAGCAAAGTAAAGAAACACAGAGAACAGAGTAACCAGAAAAAAGTAAAGAGATACAGAGAAAAGAGTAATCAAAGCAGAGTAAAAAGACAAAGTGAAAAGAGTAATATGATAAAGAGAAATGGTTTGAGCCAAGATATTGTGAAAGTGAAAGATGTAAAGTTTGTATAGTGTGATTGAATAGAGAAAGAAAGAAGTACTGCATAAGAATGTGAAAGTGATGATGAATAATGAGAATGATATTGAATGATGATAATGAGAAAAGAGTAATATAACAAAGAGAATAGAGGAGAAGAGTATAAAAATAAAGAGTTAAGCCTTGTGGCATGATATTCTATTATATGTTCATCTGATGCTTTTCTATTGGTCCTAGAGGTCTTGTAGGCCCAAGTTCACCTACAGTAAGTTGTTATTCCTGTAGGCCGAAGTTCACCTGCAGTGAATATCAATTGTGTATCTCAGGGTGTTGCTCCTGTAGGCCGAAGTTCACCTACAGAGAGTTGTGATATCTGTAAGCCGAAGTTCACTTACAGGGGCACTATTTTTGTAAGCCGAAGTTCACTTACAGAGGTGCTATTTCTGTAGGCCGAAGTTCACCTACAAAAAGTTGTTGTGTTGTGTTTAGACTATTCCTGTAAGCCGAAGTTCACTTACGGGAGTGCTATTTCTGTAGGCCGAAGTTTACCTACAGAAAATAAGCCATATCTAGGACTAGTTCCTGGGTAATGTCGGGCTGCAGGGTGTAAACCAACACGTGAGCTCATGGCCTGCATAGGATAGACATGCATCATACTTGGTTGTGCATTTCCTCTGTTATGATTGTCGAATGAATGTATGCTTTCTTTGTTTGTATTCTATTCACTGTGTCTGTGTTTTATTTTCTTGTATTCTTTTGTTTGTGTTTTGCTTTCTGTTTTCTCTATTTTCTCTATTTATCTGTATCTTATGTTCACTACTTCTCGATATTCTATTATATATCTGCTAAGCGACACAAATTAATGAACTTAACTAATAACCCCGACCCTAATAAGAACTCCCCAGTTCTTACCCCTTCTCTCTCCCTTCCCCCTTCAGATGGAAGCAGGAGTACCCTTCCGTAATCTACTGATGACCGTTTCGCAAAGAGGATTCTGCTCTAGGTAGTCTTCTGAGTCTAGGGTGAATCTCTTTATATGTTTATATGTATATACTATGAGACCAGCCAATGTCTGCACCCCGTTCGTATGGGCACTTTATCCTAAATCTTGTGTACGAGACTCCTATTCTGTGGCTACCTGATGAGGTACCAGAGAGACGTCATATGGCAACGTCTGATTGTACAGAGGAATAGTAGATGATGTTCTATCTTTTGGTGACGTTCCACCTGACTTGAGTTTTGAAGACTTAGAATGTACCTTCATCTCGCTTTAGTAGTTTAGAGGGACTAGGCGAGTATAGAGTCTAGGCTAGCTTAGGTGCTAGCTTAGGGACCCCTTGAACAGGTCAGGACCTGGGATGTTGTATGTATATATATGTATATAGTTATTATCTAGCAATATCTAGGGGTGTTCTAACTAATAGTCTATTTTCTAATAAAGGCTGAATCACCGAATGCTGTCAACTACTTGTGATGTATTTATGTGTGGTTGTTTATAACTGTTTTACCTGTTATTATTTGTGAATTGATTACAAATGATTTTGTTTATTAATTCAAATGTTTTAAAAAAAAAGTACCTCGCTAACTAACTACACTTTTAACAATGAATCAGGCTCATATAATAAATAATAGATAATAATTAGGATGACAAATTGGTAGCACTCAGTTTCTGGTATGTCCTAGGCGTACTGAAAATTGGGTCGTTACAGGCAGCAGATGGACCTATGGATACCATCGATCTCAACCTGAGAGCATATTGGCTTCCGCACTCACCTTGGAGGCTCGAGTTTGGGCACAAATCATGTCCCATTACGTCTTTTCGAGCACTCACGAGTCATCCTTCACTGCAGACATGGCTGTTCTACTCTGGTGTATCCTTACAGACCAGCACCTTAATTTACCAAGACATATTTGGCATGCTGTGGGACACGTACAGATTGCGGGTAACTTACCTTTCCTCGCCTTGGTCTCAGATCTAGTCTTAGCAGCCGGAGTCTCCTACAGAGCTAGGGACACCAAAGCCATGATTCCACGAGATGATCAATACGTCCCTAATGGGAAGTATATCAAACCTCCAGCAGCCACTATCAACCGGAGCATAGAACCAGCAGAAGATATCCCTTCTTCTTCCACATCACAAGCACCTTCAACAAACCAACTGCTCCATCAGATACTTGAGAGGCTAGACCGGCTTGACCGAAAAGGAAAGCAAAGAGAGCGCTGTAACAAGCGTAGATTTACATACCTCAAGGAGCTACTTGTTGGTAACCACCCACCTAAAGAAGACCCAGACACCCCGAACTCCACTTCATTTACCAACACAGGGAGCCATGATGGTCCCGATGGTGGAGATGCTGCTACCAGCCCCCCTTTGTTCCTGACTGATGGCACCGAGGACGGTGCAAAGCTTTAAGTGTGGGGAGGTCGGTCAGTACCTGACTTCCAGAGGTAATTTTTTTTTCTTAAACACCAATAAAATAAGATATTTAGTTAATTTTTCTTTTGTTCAGGATAGGATAAATTGCATAGTAATAGGTTAATTGCATGCATGTTCTATTTAGTTAGAAAATAATAAGTTTCTTTTTAAAACCCTATTTTTGAAAAATTTCACTAATTTAAACCAAAATTTTTGTGTTAAAATTGTTAGAAGTTGTAATTGGAACATAGTTAAAAAGCTAAGAACACACAACCTGAGAGATTTGAGCCTAATTACATGGTTATATTATTTAACGATAAATATTATTCTTGTGTGTTAACTTCTCTATGATTGTAATCTTTATTTTGTTCCATCCTATATGTCCAATATTTAATGTATTAAATGCATGCGTATGATTGAGGCCATTATTTGTTTTAAGCTCACTTATCCCAAAATAACTTACCCTTCTAATTACCTTTGTTAGCCACTTTGAGCCTTTTAAATCCCATTTGTTCTATATTTTACCACATTACTAGCCTTAAGCAGAAAAATAATTAAATATCCCAATTGAATCTTTGGTTAGCTTAAGATAGAAATTGTGTATTAATTGAGTTTGAGAAGCTTGTGGGAACATGGGTTAATAAGGGAATGTGTCATGATAAAATAATGGGAATTTGGGTACCTACTCATGTGAAACTAGAAAAATTGAAAATCCATGTGCATTGATAATGTCATGTTTATTTTTGTGCTTCAAAAAAATCCAAAAATATTCAAGTAATTAAGTAATTAAATAAGGGGACAAAATTACCCCAATGCTAAGTTAAGTTAATGAAAAGATCAATGCATATGTGATACAAGTTAAGAGAAAAGTTGATGCATGAGTATGTAATACAAAAGTGGGAAAACTTTGGGTAAGTTAAGGATGCTCTAAGAAGAAAATAAGAGTGTGGATATAGGTAAGAGCTTAGGTTAATCAAGGATTCAATTTATAGCTCACTTAGCCATATATATACCCTCACCTTTACCTTGGCCCCATTACAACCTTGAAAAGACCTCATGATGTTTGCATTGGTGCATTAAATATTTGTTGATTGGTTAGGTGAAGAACAAGGTTTAGAAAGCATGATTAGAGAAGAGTAGAGTGATTACCCGATACACTAGAGAGACTCGAGTGCATATAAACCACCAGTGAGGGTTCAGTGCTTAATTCTATGTTCCCTGCTTTCATGAGCTGTCTTCTTACAAGTTTACTTGTCTTTACTGTATAGTTTGAATTAGTGAAGTTTGAGTTATTTTTTTCTTGAAGAACTTATTTATTTTAACCAAGTAAATAGAATCATATAGTTGTATTCATATATATAAGTTGCATTGCATTGCATGAGTCTTACTTTTCCCTATTCATTTATTTTATCTCCTTAAGCTAAGCATGAGGACATGCTAATGTTTAAGTGTGGGGAGGTTGATAAACCACTATTTTATGATGTACATTGTGTTTAATTGAGTGGTTTCATCAAGTCTTTACCCACTTATTCATACTAATTGCATGATTTTATAACTCCTTCCTAATATTATTCTATGGTTGAAAACTTGCTTCCTAGAGATCTTTAATTAGTATATTTTAATTCTCCTGTATACCATTCGATGCCGGGATCCATGTGTTAAGTGTTTCAGGCTTCATAGGGGAGGAATGGCTTAGAGAATGGAGAGGAAGCTTGCAAAAATGGAAGGAACACAAGAAACTAAGGAGATGACCAGCAAATACTGACGCGCGCGCGTGGCTCACGCGACCGCGCGAAATGGAAAAATTGCAACGACACGTGCGCGTGCCTGACGCTTACGTGCCGATTGGAGTTTGCACAAATGACGCGAACGCGTGGACGATGCGTACGCGTGACAAGGAAAATCGCTGAATGACGCGAACGCGTGGACGACGCGTACGCGTGACCTGCGCGATCTGCAGAATTAACAGAAAACGCTGAGGGTAATTTCGGCCCACGTTTTATCCCAGTTTTCGCCCCAGAAACACATAATAAAGCCAGGGAACATGCAGACACTCAACACACATCTTAGACATAATAGACATACAGTTTTAGATACATTAACATAGTTTTTAGGTTTTTAGATCTGAATTTAGAGAGGATTACTTTCCATCTAGGTTCACTTTACATTCATTACTTTTGCTTTTGGATATTTAAGAGTCATTACCTCCGTTGAAGATATTATTCTAGTTTGTTTACTTTGTCCCTTACTCTTCCATATCCTTATTTACTTCATTTAGAGTTCTAATTGGATTATTTTCATGGATTGTTGATAAAGAGAATTACTTTTACTTTTAATTAATTTTCAGTCTCTATTTTATTTTATTTAATTCATTATGTCTTCTTATATTTTTCTGAGTATTATGTTAATGTCAATGGAGTAGATTCCCAAACTTGACATGGGGGTTGATTAAAAGAAGACACTTGAGTTAGAAGGCTTAAGTGTTGGTTAAATTGGAAGTTGTGGGCTAGTTCTGTATTTACTAACACTAGACCTTCCCAAGGGAGAGGACTAGGATTTGCGAATAAGGATTAGCTCAATCACTTGACTTTCCTTTATTTAGTAAGGGTTAACTAAGTGAAAACAACAACCTTTTTGATACTACACTTAAGAGATCCCAACAAGGATAGAACTTCCAATTAATCATTCCCCCAATCAAGGCTTTTTATATTAATAATAATTCCTAGTTTTATTGCTTTAATTTATAATTATTTAATTGCTCAATACCCAAACTCAAACTCTTTCGAAAATTTCTTAATTAATAAATTAGTACCCTTTCCTGAAACTCGTTGAGAGATGAACTGGGACTCATATTCCCAGTATTATTCTTTCAAAAATTTCGTGACAACTTTTCTAAATTGACAAGGCAGATCTTAGCTGGTTAAGAACTATACTCTCAACGCATTCTCTATTTTGATTTCTTAATTAGCCGACTTCTGCCTGCTCGTCACACAGCAAGAGAGAGAATCCTCAATCTCAAATTGCCTATACATGAGCGGGACAAAGCCACCGTCTTCGCCATATCAATCCAAAACTCATTTCAATCCAACATAATCAAAATTAGAATTAATAATATAGAATTAAACCGAAGGGAATCCTCAACCTTCTAACCAAATCCCTGGTGCAACAAGAGAGGGAGTCCTTAACCTCAAGCTTGTCCACTGCAACAAGAGAGGTAATCCTCAATCTCATTTTTTTCTATCCGTGAGTGGGATGAAACCACCATCCTTACAACATCAATCACAATTCATTTCAATCATAATCACAAAACAAGAGAGGAAATTCTTAACCTCAACTTGTTTGTCATAGCAAGAGAGGGAATCCTCAACCTTAACTTGCCTATCCAATCTAGGATGTAGTGCTTGCCACGCTCTTAGGATAAAGTGCCCGCCATACTTTTAAATCATAGTTTTCATCCTAAGCCTCATATAAATCCTCGCTTTTGATCTAAGTGTCAAGTCAATTCAATTCAATCCTAGTCATAATTTTAACCAGCCTTGTAAAGCATAACTCATCATAACCCTATTCACATACAGATATATGCATGATAAACCCCATTTTAGGGTTTATCTTGTGCTTAATTTAGTAGATTTTATCCATCATTCTCACACTTATTCATATAATCGCATGTTTTACATTTGCTTTCCTAATTTTGTACTATGATTGAGAACATGCTTTATTGGCCTTAAATTTACTAATTTTAATCCCCTCTTATTACCATTCGATGCTGTGATATGTTTGCTGAGTGTTTTCAGAGTTTATAGGGCAGGAATGACTTAGAGGATGGAAAGAAAGCATACAAAAGTGGAAGGAATGCAAGAAAATGATGTTTTGAGAAGCTGGCAGCGACGCGTACGCGTGGGCGACACGTACGCGTCACCAGTGCAGCAGACGAGTGACGCGTACGCATGACATGACACGTACGGGTGATTAGGATTTTGTCAAGTGACGCGTACGCGTGGGCGACGTGTACGCATGACAAAACATCACGTTCTGCGGATATGAGAAAACGCTGGGGGTAATTTCTGGGCTATTTTTGGCCCAGTTCCAAGCCCGAAAATACAGATTAGAGGCTGCATAGTGGGGGAATCAAGGAGACACAGGTCATTATTCACACATTAGGTTTTAGATGTAGTTTTCTAGAGAGAGAGAGGCTCTCTCCTCTCTCTAGGTTTTAGGACTGTTAGGTTTATTTCTTCTCTAATTTAGATTTCCATGTTGCTTAATTTAGTTTCTCTTATACATTCTATTATTCTATTACTTTAGTTATCTATTTTCCTTTGTGATTTCCTTATTTTGCTAATTTGGTTTATGAAATCTTCATGTTAGATTCAATTTCCTTTTTAATGCAATTTGAGGTATTTCATGTTTATTGCTTCTCTCTTCATTTGTTATTATTGGTGCCTTGCAATTGTTGGTTTTAGATTTTTCATTCTCTTATCACTTTTCTATGTTTTTATTTTGTGCCTTCCAAGTGTTTGATAAAATGCTTGGGAGGATTTTAAATTAGATTTTTATTTTCTTGGTTTGGATTGAATAATTTGGAGACACTTGAGTTATCAAAACTCTCTTGTTGGTTGGTGTTCCGAGGGTTACTTGAAACTGTAGGTCGATCTCGAATGGGATTTGCTGTGGAGGCCGGAGCTGTCGTGTCTGACCTGATGGAACTAGTGGAGCTGGAGATGCTGCTGATCCTTCGTCACCGGAGGGTGGTGGTACCTGCAAGAGACTCTGATGCTTAAGTTAACATGGGCTTTAAGCAGGTTTTTAGTAGAATCAGAGTATGAGTTATACTCTGAGTGAAGTCATCTTATCTTCAAGGAGAACCGCCCTTATCTTTCTAGGCTTTAGTTGCCTTTAGATTTGGGCTATGTCCCTTTATTTGGGCCTGCTTGGGCTCCCTATAGCGATTTGGCCGAGCTCTTTGAGAAGAGGTCGGGAATTCCAGAACTGAAGAGGTCGGTCGACTTATTTTCAATCAGCCCGGGTCGTACATCTCGACTCAGGGCATGAACAGTTGGTGATTGAAAGTTGTTAGTTGGCTTGAGCTTCACTAACTCTAGTCTTTGACTAGGAATTGTGAGCTCAAGTTAAATTGCTCACTTGACTTGCCTTCAAAGGTTAGCTAAGTAAGAGAAAAAGGCAATTACCATCACAAGTGACGATGATAATGAGGATAGGAATTCCAATTCTCAATCCTTGCTAGGACTTTTCTTAGTTTTAGTTTATTTTATTGTCGTTCTACATTCCTTGTATATTTAAAAACCCAAAAAGATACAATCTCATAACCAATTATAAGTACACTTCCCTACAATTCCATGAGAGACGACCCGAGGTTTAAATACTTCGGTCAATTTTACTGATTTTGCTTAAGTGACAAACAAATTAAATTTGATTGAGGTTTAATTGTCGGTTTAGATCTATACTTGCAACGTGATTATTTTTGTGTAATTCTTTACTGACGATTGTTCCCCCGTCAATGCACAACTGGAGGGAATCCTCAACCTCTCAAATTCATGAGCAGGATTAAATCTCCATCCTCACATCACACCGTAACCACAAACAAGCAGGATACAACTACCATCCTTGCCTAGTGTAAGTGCCAAACTAATACGCAAGCGGGATAACACCCAGACCTTGCCACGCAAGCGGGATAGACATTTGTCCTTGCCAATCTAGTCATTCAGGCCATAAATAGTCAACATCAAGGTATTTTAGCAATTTCATAAGTTATTATACTCATTAACACCAATTCATTATCAATTTATTACATTTAGATTCGTTAACCCGCAATCTTTAATTAGTTACCGATTCCATTATCACGTGAGTGGTATAACACCTCTGGTGCACGGAATTGTGATCACACTTTTCACAACTCCAGTACAACTAACCAGCAAGTGCACTGGGTCATCTAAGTAATAAAACTTTACGCGAGTAAGGGTCGATCCCACAGAGATTGTCGGCTTGAAGCAAGCTATGGTCATCCTGTAACTCTTAGTCAGGCGAATTCAATTGGTTAAGAGTTTCGATAATTAAAAGGTAAATAAAACATAAAATAAAATAAGACACTTATGTAATTCATTGGTGGGAATTTCAGATAAGCATTTGGAGATGCTTTGTTGCTTCTGAACCTCTGCATTCCTATTGTCTTCATCCAATCATGCGTGCTCCCTTCCATGGCAAGCTGTAGGATCCTCTCAGTGAAAATGGTCCAAGTACGGTTTCTGCACGGCTAATCAACTTTCGGATTCCTCGTCTCAGATGAAAAATATCAGTTACAGCTACCGCACGGCTAATCATCTGTCGGTTCTCACTTGTGTCGGAATAGGATCTCTCTATCCTTTTGCACACTGTCACTGTGCCCAACATTCGCGAGTTTGAAGCTCGTCACAGTCATCCCGTCCCAGATCCTACTCGGAATACCACAGACAAGGATTAGACTTTCCAGATCTCAGAAATGCTGCCAATTGGTTCTAGCCTCTACTACAAAGGTTCTAATCTCACAGACTCGGTCCGTGAATTAGAGACCCAAGAGAATATACTCCGGCTGTCATCCAATGACTACGTTGAACATCATGTAGACCACTTGTGGTTGTCAGGCATGCGGATCTTGGCTAAGCGAGTAATGAATATAGTGGGTGATTGTCACGGGTCACCCCTTCATTCTGACTTAACTGAATTAAGTACGAGAGTATATCTTGGAGAAGAAGTAAGCGTGAATTGAAAGAGAAACAATAGTACTTGCATTAATTCATGAAGAATAGCAGAGCTCCGCACCTTAATCTATGAGGTGTAAAAACTCCACCGTAGAAAATACATAAGAGAAAAAGGTCTAGGCATAGCCGAATGGCCAGCCTCCCAGTCCAAAGGTTCAGAGATAATAATTCCCAGATACGAATACAATAGTAAAACGTGCTATTTATACTAAAACTAGTTACTAAGGATTACAGAAAATAAGTAACTAAGTGCAGATAGTGCAGAAATCCACTTCCAAGGCCCACTTGGTGTGTGCTTGGGCTGAGCATTGAGCTTTACACGTGCATAGGCCTTTTCTAGAGTTAAATGCCAGCTTGGATGCTAGTTTGGGCGTTTAACTCCAGTTCTGGTGCCAGTTCCGGCGGTTTACGCCAGAAAAGGGTCTCTAGCTGGCATTTGAACGCCAGTTTGGGCCATCAAATCTCGGGCAAAATATGGACTATTATATATTGCTGGAAAGCCCAAGATGTCTACTTTCCAACGCATTTGAGGGCGCGCCAATTGGGCTTCTGTAGCTCCAGAAAATCCACAGTGCAGGAAGGTCAGAATCCAATAGTATCTGCAGTCCTTTCTCAGCCTCTGAATCATACTTTTGCTCAGATCCCTCAATTTCAGCCAGAAAATACCTAAAATTACAAAAAAAAAACACAAACTCATAGTAAAGTCTAGAAATGAGATTTTTTCATAAAAACTAATAAAAATATAATAAAAAGTAACTATAACATACTAAAAACTACGTAAAAATAATGCCAAAAAGGGTATAAATTATCCGCTCATCACAACACCAAACTTAAATTGTTGCTTGTCCCCAAGCAACTAAAAACAAAATAGGATAAAAAGAAGAGAAAATACAATAAATTTCAAAATATCCATGAAGCTTGGTTTTAATTAGATGAGCCGGAGTAGTAGCTTTTTGCTTCTGAACAGTTTTGGCATCTCACTTTATCCTTTGAAGTTTAGAATGATTGGCATCCATAGGAACTCAGAATTTAGATAGTCTTATTGATTCTCCTAGTTCAGTGTGTTGATTCTTGAACACATCTACTTTATGAGTCTTGGCCGTGACCCTAAGCATTTTGTTTTCCAATATTACCACCGGATACATAAATGACACAGACATATAACTGGGTGAACCTTTTCAGATTGTGACTCAGCTTTGCTAGAGTCCCCAGTTAGAGGTGCCTAGAGTTCTTAAGCACACTCTTTTTGCTTTGGACCACGACTTTAACCGCTCAGTCTCAAGCTTTTCACTTGACACCTTCACGCCACAAGCACATGGTTAGGGACAGCTTGATTTAGCTGCTTAGGCCAGGATTTTTATTCCTTTGGGCCCTCCTATCCATTAATGCTCAAAGCCTTGGATCCTTTTTACCCTTGCCTTTTAGTTTAAAGGGTTATTGGCTTTTTCTGCTTGCTTTTTCTTTTTCTTTGTTTTTGTCTTTATTTTTCGCATTTTTTTCGCAAGCTTTGTGTTTTTCCCTGCTTTTTCTTGCTTCAAGAATTAATTTTATGATTTATTAGATTATCAATAACATTTCTCTTTTTTTTCATTATTCTTTCAAGAGCCAACAATTTTAACATTCATAAACTTCACTATAAAAATATGCACTGTTCAAGCATTCATTCAGAAAACAAAAAGTATTGCTACCATATTAAAATAATTAAACTATTTTCAAGATAGAATTCGAAACTCATATACTTCTTTTTCTTTTTCAGAAAACATTTTTCATTTAAGAAGGTGAAAGATTCATGGAGCATTCATAGCTTTAAGACATAGACACTAAACACTGATGATCATGTAATAAAGACAAAAACATAGTTAAAACATAAAGCATAGAACCTATGGAGTGACAGTGGCTAGCTCTTCCTTAGCTCTTCCATAGAACCAAAAACAGAAAAAATAAGAACAAGGAAATTAAAGAACGGGTCCACCTTAGTGACAGCGGCTAGCTCTTCCTCTTGAAGATCCTATGGAGTGCTTTAGCTCCTCAATATCTCTTCCTTGCCTTTGTTGCTCCTCCCTCATGGCTCTTTGGTCGTCTCTGATTTCATGGAGGATAATGGAGTGCTCTTGTTGTTCCATCCTTAGTTGCTCCATGTTGGAACTCAAATCTCCTAAAGAGGTATTGAGTTGCTCCCAATAGCTTTATGGAGGAAGGTGTATCCCTTGAGGCATCTCAGGGATTTCTTGATGAGGAATTTCCTCATGCTCTTGTTGAGGTCCATGAGCAGCCTCTCTTGTCTACTCCATCCTCTTTTTAGTGATGGGCTTGTCCTCTTCAGTGAGGATGTCTTCCTCTATGACAATTCTAGCTGAATTGCATAGGTTACAGATGAGATGAGGAAAGGCTAACCTTGCCAAAGTGGAGGGCTTGTCTGCCACCTTGTATAGTTCTAGAGGTATGATCTCATGAACTTCTACTTCCTCTCCATTCATGATACTATGGATCATGATAGCCCGATCCATAGTTACTTTGGACCGGTTGCTAGTAGGGATAATAGAGCGTTGGATGAACTCCAACCATCCCCTAGCCACGGGTTTGAGGTCAGGCCTTTTCAATTGAACCGGCTTGCCTTTTGAGTCGCTCTTCCATTGTGCTCCTTCCACACAAATGTCTGTGAGGACTTGGTCCAACCTTTGATCAAAGTTGACTCTTCTAGTGAAAGGATGAGAATCTCCTCTCATTATTGGCAAGTTGAATGCCAACCTCACAGTTTCCAGACTGAAATCCATGTATTTTCCCCAAACCATTGTGAGCCAATTCTTTGGGTTCGGGTTCATACTTTGATCATGGTTCTTAGTAATCCATGCATTAGCATAGAACTCTTGAACCATTAAAATTCTGACTTGTTGGATGGGGTTGGTGAGAGCTTCCCAACCTCTTCTCCGAACCTCACGTCGGATTTCCGGATATTCACTCTTTTTGAGCATGAAGAGGACTTCAGGGATCACCCTTTTCTTAGCCAAAATTTCATAGAAGTGGTCTTGATGGACCTTTGAGATGAATCTCTCCATCTCCCATGACTCAGAGGTGGAAGCAATTGCCTTTCCTTTCCTCTTTCTAGAGGTTTCTCCAGCCTTAGGTACCATTAATGGTTATGGAAAAACAAAAAATAGAGCTTTTTTCCACACCAAACTTAAAAGGTTTGTTCATCCTCGAGAAAAAGAAGAAAGAAAGGAGGAGAAAAAGAAGAAATAGGGGAGATAGAGGGGTGTTTTGGTTTCGGCCAAGGGGGGTTTAAGTGTTTATGATGTGTGAAATTGAAGGTGATAAGGAGGGGTATTTATAGGGTGAGAGAGAAAGAGAATTCGTGTAAGAAGGGGTTGGGTTTAGGAGGGAAATGTTTTGAATTTGAATGGTGAGGTAGGTGGGATTTTATGATGGGTTTTGGGAAATAGTGGATGGATGTGAGTGGTGAAGAGATTATAGGGAAGAGGGTAGGATTTGATAGTGAATGGTATTTGGGGAAGAGTGTTATGGAGAGGTGTGAAGAGGAGAGAAAGTGAGTTGGGGTAGGTGGGGATCCTGTGGGGTCCACAGATCCTCAGGTGTCAAGGAATTTTGGTCCTTGCACCTTTCTGGCGTTTAAACGCCCTCTGTGTGCCATTTCTGGCATTTAACGCCAGATCTGCTACCTTTTCTGGCGTTAAACGCCAGTCTGTCTGCAAATTTTGGCATTTAACGCCAGCCAAACACCCTTTTCTGGTGTTTAACGCCAGTCTGTCTGCCATTTCTGGCGTTTAATGCCCAAAATGCTGCTAGACTGGGCGTTAAACCCCCATTCTGAACCTTTCCTCCAGGGTGTGCTATTTTTTGATGCTGTTTTTGATTCCTCTTTAATTCTGTAGCTATTTTTATGACTCCACATGATCATCAACTTAAAGAAAACATAAAATAACAATGGAAAATGAAATGAAAAAGTAATTAACATAGATAAATAAAATTGGGTTGCCTCCCAATAAGCACTTCTTTAATGTCAATTGCTTGACAGTGAGCTCTTAGAGAGCTTCACAGAGACTTAAAGTTTAATAGTGGTCTCCCAACACCAAACATAAAAGTTGAGTGTGGGGGCTCTGCTTGACTCTGTATTGAGAGAAGATTTTCATGCTTCCTCTCCATCCTCTGTTAACATTTTTATTTTTTTTATTTCAAAAAAAAAATGTTGTGTTCTTCAGAATTTTTAAGAATGAATTCTAGAGTTTCATGAGATATGTTGAAACCTGGCTGGCTGTTAGGCCACGTCTAATCTTTTGGACTGAGGTTTCCACTTTCCATTGTAGAAAGGACATGCTTGTATGTGTTACGTTAAAGCTTGGCTGGCCATTTGGCCATGTCTAATTCTTTTGGACCAGAGCTTTAAAATAACATTACATAAGTCTTTGGATTCTCAATTAAAATTCTACGCTGAAGCTTGGCTAGCCATTGGCCATGTCTAATTCTTTTGGACCGGAGCTTTAGACTAACAATTACTTGAATCCTGGAATTCTAATTAAAAATTTTGAATTTATTAATTTTCTTTTTCCAAATAATTTTCAAAAAATACAAAAAAATTAATAAAATCATAAAAACCAAATATTTTGTGTTTCTTGTTTGAGTCTTGTGTCAAATTTTAAGTTTTGTGTCAATTGCATGTTTTAATTTTCCTTGAATTTTCGAAAATATATGCATTGTGTTCTTCTTTGATCTTCAAGTTGTTCTTAATGATTTTCTTTGTTTGATCTTTGAATTTTCATGTTTTGTGTCTTTTCTTGTTTTTCTTATGCATTTTCGAATTATTAGTGTCTCAACATTAAAAAATTTTAAGTTTGGTGTCTTGCATGTGTCTCTTTTCTTAAAAATTTTCAAAAATATGTTCTTGATATTCATCTTGATCTTCAAAGTGTTCTTGGTGTTCATCTTGACATTCAAAGTGTTCTTGCATATTTTTCTTGTTTTGATTCTTAAATTTTTACGTTTTGCATCAATTAGTTGATTTTCTCTCTCTTCATTAAAAATTCAAAAATAAAAAATAAATCTTTCCCTTATTTTGCTCTTAATTTTCGAAATTCTGAGTTGATTTAGTCAAAATTTTTAAAATTTAGTTATTTCTTATTAGTCAAGTCAAAATTTCAATTTAAAAATTCTATCTTTTCAAATCTTTTTCAAAAATCAAATCTTTTTCATTTTTTTATTTCGAAAATTTCAAAATTAATTTTCAAAATCTTTTCCTTATTTTTTTCATATTTTCAAAATTAATGCTAACATTTAATGTTTTGATTCAAAAATTTTCAAGTTGTTACTAGCCTATTAAGAAAGGATCAATCTTTAAATTCTAGAATCATATCTTCTAGTTTCTTGTTAGTCAAGTAATGAACTTTAATTTCAAAAAAATCAAATCTTTTTAATTTCCTTCTCAAATCTTTTTCAAAATAGATTTCAGTCATATCTTTTTCAAAAATTTAATTTCAAAACCTTTTTCTAACTTCTTATCTTTTCAGAATTTATTTTCAAATCTTTTTCAATTAACTACTTGACTTTTTGTTTGATTTTGAAAAGTTTTCTATTTCAATCATATCTTTTTCAAAACCACCTAACTACTTTCCTCTCTCCAATTTTCGAAAATCACTAACCATTTTTCAAAATTCTTTTTAATTAACTAATTGTTTTAAATTCTAATTTTATTTTAATTCTTTTCTTAATTTTGAATTCTAACAAAAATATTTTTATTTTATTTTTCGAATACTCTTCTCTCTCTCTCATCTCTTTTTATTTATTTTATTTATTCACTAACACTTCTCTTCTTAAAAATTCGAAACCCTCTCCCTCTCTGTGTGTCTGAATTCTTCTTCTTCCTTCTTCATTCTATTTCTTCTATTCTTCTACTCACATAAAGGAATATCTATACTGTGACATAGAGGATTCCTCTTCTTTTCTGTTATCTTCTTTTTCATATGAGCAGGAACAAGGATAAGAACATTCTTGTTGAAGCTGATCCTGAACCTGAAAGGATTCTGAAGAAGAAGCTAAGAGAAGCTAAAGCACAACACTCTGGAGAGGACCTAACATAAATTTTCAAAAAAGAAGTAGAGATGGCAGCCGAAAATAACAACAATAGTGGAGATGCAAGGAAGGTGCTTGGTGACTTTACTGCACTAACTTCTGACTTCTATGGAAGAAGCATCTCAATTCCTGCAATTGGAGCAAATAACTTTGAGCTTAGGCCTCAATTAGTTTCTCTAATACAGCAAAATTGCAAGTTTCATGGACTTCCATTGGAAGATCCTCATCAGTTCTTAGCTGAATTCTTGTAAATCTGTGACACTATTATGACCAATGGAGTTAATCCTGAGGTCTATAGACTTATGCTTTTCCCTTTTGCTGTAAGAGACAAAGCTAGGATATGGTTGGACTCACAACCTAAAAAGAGCCTGAACTCTTGGGAAAAGTTGTTCAATGCTTTCTTGGCCAAATTTTTTCCACCTCAAAAGTTGAGCAAGCTTAGAGTGGAAGTCCAAACCTTCAGATAGAAGGAAGGTGAATCCCTCTATGAGGCTTGGAAAAGATACAAGCAATTGATCAGAAGGTGTCCTTCTAACATGCTTTCAGAATGGAGCATCCTATGTATACACTATGATGGTATGTCTGAATTGTCCAAGATGTCGTTGGACCACTCTCCTAGTAGATCTCTTCATCTGAAGAAGATGCCTGCAGAAGCCCAGGAACTCATTGAGATGGTTGCAAATAACCAGTTCATGTATACTACTGAAAGAAATCCTGTGAATAATGGGACAACTCAGAAGAAAGGAGTTCTTGAGATTGATACTCTGAATGCCATATTGGCTCAGAATAAAATATTGACTCAGCAAGTCAGTATGATTTCTCAGAGTCTGACCGGAATTCAAGCTGCATCTGACAGTACTAAAGAAGCTTCCTCTGAAGAAGAAGCTTATGACCCTGAGAATCCTGCAATGGAAGAGGTGAATTACATGGGAGAATCCTATGGAACACCTATAATTCTTCATGGAGAAATTATCCAAATTTCTCATGGAAGGATCAGCAGAAGGCTAATCAAGGCTTTAATAATAATAATCATGGGAAAATAGGTTTGGCAATAGTAAGCCTTTTCCATCATCTTCTGAACAATAGACAGAGAATTCTAAGCAGAGCCTCTCTAACTTAGCAACCATAGTCTCTGATCTATCTAAGACCAATCTCAGTTCCATGACTGAAATAAGGTCCTCTATTAGAAATTTAGAGGCACAAGCAGGTCAACTGAGTAAAAGAGTTACTAAAAATTCTCCTAGTACCCTCCCAAGCAATACAGAAGAGAATCCAGAAAGAGAGTACAAGGCCATCAATATACCCAACATGGCCGAACCTGGAGAGAGTCAAAAGGCAGTGATTTCCAATGAGGAAGACCTCAATGGACGTCCACTAGCCAATAAGGAGTTCCCTATTGAGGAACAAAAAGAATCTGAGGCTCATACAGAGACCATAGAGATTCTGCTGAACTTACTGTTGCCATTCATGAGGATGAAGATATTATTGAAGAGCAAGTTGCTCAGTATCTAGGAGCAATCATGAAGCTGAATGCCAAGTTATTTGGTAATGAGACTTGGGAGGATGAACCTCCATTGCTCATCAATGAACTGAATACCTTGGTTCAATAGAAATTACCTCAGAAGAAACTGGATCCCGGAAAGTTCTTAATACCTTGCATCATAGGCACCATCACCTTTAAAAAGGCTCTATGTGACATTGGTTCAAGTATAAACCTCATGCCACTCTCTGTAATGGAGAAACTAGGGATCTTTGAGGTACAAGCTGCAAGAATCTCACTAGAGATGGCAGACAATTCAAGGAAACAGGCTTATGGACTTGTAGAGGATGTCTTAGTGAAGGTTGAAAGTTTTTACATCCCTGCTAACTTCATAATCCTAGACACTAGGAAGGATGAGGATGAATCCATTATCCTTGGAAGACTTTTCCTAGCCACAGCAAGAGCTGTGATTGATGTGGACAGAAGAGAGTTAGTCCTTCAATTGAATGAGGACTACCTTGTGTTTAAGGCTCAAGGATCTTCTTCTGTAACCATGGAGAGGAAGCATGAAAAGCTTCTCTCAATACAGAGTCAAACAGAGCCCCCACACTCAACTTCTAAGTTTGGTATTGGGAGGCCACCATTAAGGTCCGAGTCTCTGTGAAGCTCTCTAAGAGCTCAATGTCAAGCTATTGACATTAAAGAAGCGCTTGTTAGGAGGCAATCCAATGTTATTTAATTATATTTATTTATTTTTAATTGTTATTTTATGTTTTCTTTAGGTTGATGATCATGAAAAATCATAAAAACAACTGCAGAATTAAAGCAAAATAAAAAATAGCATAAAAAACAGCACACCCTGGAGGACAGGCTTACTGGGGTTTAAACACCAGTAAGGATAGCATAATGGGCGTTTAACACCCAGCCTGGTAGCATTCTGGGCGTTAAACGCCAGAATGGGCAGCACTCTGGGTGTTTAATGCCAGAAAAGGGTGTCTGGCATTTGGCTGGCGTTAAACGCCAGAAATGGTAGAGAGACTGGTCTTTAACGCTAGAAAAGGGTGTCTGGCTGGCGTTTAGCACCAGGAAAGGTAGCAAAGCTGGCGTTTAATGCCAGAATTGGCACACAGAGGGCGTTTAAATGCCAGAATGGTGCAGGGAACAAAATTCCTTGACACCTCAGGATCTGTGGACCCCACAGGATCCCTACCTACCCCACCTCTTCTTCTCTCCTCTTTACACCTTTCCATAATACTCTTCCCCAAATACCCTTGACCAATCACTTCAATACCTCTTCCCCAAATACCATTCACCTATCAAAACCTACCCTCTTCCCCATATCCTCTTCACCATTCACATCCATCCATCATAAACCCCACCTACCTCACCATTCAAATTCAAACCATTTCCCTCCCAAACCTACCCCTTCATGACCGAATTCCCTCTCTCTCCTACTCTATAAATACCCCTCCTCACTACCTTCAATTTCACACATCATACACACTACTACTCCCTTGGCCAAAACCACACTACCCTCCATCTCCTCCATTTCTTCTTCTTCTACTCCTTTCTTTCTTCTTTTGCTCGAGAATGAGCAAACCTTCTAAGTTTGGTGTGGAAAAAGCTCTGCTTTTCTATTTTTCGATAACCACTAATGGCACCTAAGGCCAGAGAAACCTCTAGAAAGAGGAAAGAGAAGGCAATTGCTTCCACCTCTGAGTCATGAGAGATGGAGAGATTCATCTCAAAGGTCCATCAAGACCACTTCTATGACATTGTGGCCAAGAAAAAGGTGATTCCTGAGGTCCCCTTTAAGCTCAAAAAGAGTGAATATCCAGAGATCCGACATGAGATTCGAAGAAGAGGTTGGGAAGCTCTCACCAACCCAATCCAACAAGTCAGAATCTTAATGGTTCAAGAGTTCTATGCCAATGCATGGATCACTAAGAACCATGATCAACGTATGAACCCGAACCCAAAGAATTGGCTCACAATGGTTTGGGAGAATTACTTGGATTTCAGTTCAAAAAATGTAAGGTCAACATTTAACTTGCCAATGATGAGAAGAGATCCTCATCCTTTCACTAGAAGGGTCAACTTTGATCAAAGGTTGGACCAAGTCCTCATGGAAATTTGTGTGGAAGGAGCTCAATGGAAGAGAGACTCAAGAGGCAAGCCGGTTCAACTAAAAAGGCTTGACCTCAAACCCGTGGCTAGGGGATAGTTGGAGTTCATCGAACGCTCTATCATTCCTGCTAGCAACCGGTCTGAAGTTACAATTGACCGGGCTATCATGATCCATAGCATCATGAATGGAGAGGAAGTAGAAGTTCATGAGATCATACCTCTAGAACTCTACAAGGTTGCGGACAAGCCCTCTACTTTGGCAAGGTTAGCCTTCCCTCATCTTATCTGTAACCTATGCAATTCAGCTGGAATTGTCATAGAGGAAGACATCCTCATTGATGAGGACAAGCCCATCACTAAGAAAAGGATGGCAAACAAGAGAGCCCACTCATGGACCTCAACAAGAGCATGAGGAAATTCCTCATCAAGAAATCCCTGAGATGCCTCAAGGGATGCACTTTCCTCCACAAAACTATTGGGAGCAAATCAACAACTCCTTAGGAGAATTGAGTTCCAACATGGGACAACTAAGGATGGAGCACCAAGAGCACTCCATTATCCTCAATGAAATCAGAGAGGACCAAAGAGCCATAAGGGAGGAGCAACAAAGGCAAGGAAGAGACATAGAGGAGCTTAAGCACTCCATAAGATCTTCAAGAGGAAGAACTAGCCGCCATCTCTAAGGTGGACCCGTTCTTTAATTTCTTTGTTCTTATTTCTCTATTTTTCGAAATATATGATTTATGTTTTGTTTATGTTTGTGTCTAGTGTCTATGTCTTAAAGCGATGAATGTCCTATGAATCCTTCACTTTTCTTAATGAAAAAACTTTTTATTTGCAAAAGAACAAGAAGTGCATGATTTTGAATTCTATCTTGAAATTAGTTTAATTATTTTGATGTGGTGGCAATACTTTTTGTTTTCTGAATGAATGCTTGAACAGTGCATATTTTTGATATTGTTGTTTATGAAAGTTAAACTTGTTGGCTCTTGAAAGAATAATGAAAAAGGAGAAATGTTATTGATAATCTGAAAAATCATAAAATTGATTCTTGAAGCAAGAAAAAGCAGTGAAAAGCAAAAGCTTGTAGAAAAAAAAATAAAGAGAAAGAAAAAAAGAAAAAGCAAGCAGAAAAAGCCAATAACCCTTTAAACTAAAAGGCAAGGGTAAAAAGGATCCAAGGCTTTGAGCATTAATGGATAGGAGGGCCAAAAGGAATAAAATCCTAGCCTAAGCGGCTAAATCAAGCTGTCCCTAACCATGTGCTTGTGGCGTGAAGGTGTCAAGTGAAAAGCTTGAGACTGTGCGGTTAAAGTCGTGGTCCAAAGCAAAAAGAGTATGCTTAAGAGCTCTGAGCACCTCTAACTGGGGACTCTAGCAAAGCTGAGTCACAATCTGAAAAGGTTCACCCAGTTATGTATCTGTGGCATTTATGTATTCGGTGGTAATACTGGAAAAAAAGGGCTTAAGGTCACGGCCAAGACTCATAAAGTAGCTGTGTTCAAGAACCAACATACTGAACTAAGAGAATCAATAACACTATCTGAATTCTAAATTCCTATGGATGCCAATCATTCTGAACTTGAAAGGATAAAATGAGATGCCAAAACTGTTCAGAAGCAAAAAAGCTACTAGCCCCGCTCATCTAATTGGAACTAAGTTCATTGATAAGTTTGGAATTTATACCCTTTTTGGATTTGTTTTTTCATTGTTTTTAGTATATTTTAGTTACTTTTTATTATATTTTTATTAGTTTTTATGCAAAAATCACATTTATGGACTTTACTATGAGTTTGTGTATTTTTCTATGATTTCAGGTATTTTCTGGTTGAAATTGAGGGACCTGAGCAAAAATTTGATTCAGAGGCTGAAAAAGGACTGTAGATGCTGTTGGATTCTGACCCTCCTGCACTCGAAGTAGATTTTCTGGAGCTACAAAAACCAAATTGGCGTGCACTCATTTGCGTTGGAAAGTAGACATCCTGGGCTTTCCAGCAATATATAATAGTTCATACTTTTTCCGCGATTTGATGGCCCAAACTGGCGTCCAAAGCCAGCCTAAAACTTTCTAGCGTAAAACGCCCAAACTGGCACCAGAATTGGAGTTAAACGCCCAAACTGGCACCGAAGCTGGCGTTTAACTCCAGAAACAGCCTATGCACGTGTAAAGCTCAATGCTCAGCCCAAGCACACACCAGGTGGGCCCCGGAAGTGGATTTCTGCACTATCTGCACTTAGTTACTTATTTTCTGTAATCCCTAGTAGCTAGTTTAGTATAAATAGCACTTTTTACTATTGTATTCACAATTTTGGAACATGCGATCATAGATCATCTTATGTTACATTTTGGAGGATGGCCATTCGGCCATGCCTAGACTATTTTCACTTATGTATTTTCAACGGTGGAATTTCTACACCTCATAGATTAAGGTGTGGAGCTCTGCTGTTCTTCATGAATCAATGCAATTACTACTATTTTCTCTTTCAATTCACACCTACTTCTTCTCCAAGATATACTCTCGTACTTAATTCAGTTAAGTCAGAATGAAGGGGTGACCCGTGACAATCACCTAATCTTCGTTACTCGCTTAGCTAAGATCCGCGTACCTGACAACCACAAAGCGGTCTACATGATGTTCAACGTAGTCATTGGACGACAGCTGGAGTATATTCTCTTAGATATCTAATACATGGACCGAGTCTGTTAGATTAGTATCTTCGTGGTATAGGCTAGAACCAATTGGCAGCCATTCTTGGGATCTGGAAAGTCTAAACCTTGTCTGTGGTATTCCGAGTAGGATCTGGGAAAGGATGACTGTGACGAGCTTCAAACCCGTGAATGTTGGGCGCAGTGACAATGTGCAAAAGGATCAATGGATCCTATTCTGACGCTAGCGGGAACCGACAGATGATTAGCGATGCGGTAGCTGTACCTGGTATTTTTCATCCGAGACGAGAAATCTGACAGTTGATTAGCCGTGCAAAAATCGTAGAGCACCATTTTTACTGAGAGGATCCTACAGCTTGCCATGGAAAGGAGCACGCATGGTTGGAGGAAGGCAATAGGAAAGTAGAGGTTCAGAAGCAACAAAGCATCTCCAGACGCTTATCTGAAATTCCCACCAATGAATTACATAAGTATCTTTATTTTATTTTATGTTTTATTTATATTTTAATTATCAAAACCTCATAACCATTTGAATCCGCCTGAATGAGATTTACAAGATGATCATAGCTTGCTTCAAGCCGATAATCTCCGTGGGATCGACCCTTACTCACGTAAGGTTTATTACTTGGACGACCCAGTGCACTTGCTGGTTAGTTGTGCGGAGATGTGAAAAGTGTGAATCACGATTTCCCACACCAGTAGTCCTCATTCAATTAAAGGACTAACTCTCTTTTGTCCACATCAATCACAGCTCATGCTGTGGCTAGGAAGGGCCTTCCAAGGATGATGGATTCATCCTCATCCTTCCCAGTGTCTAGGATTATAAAGTCAGCAGGTATGTACAGGCCTTCAACCTTCACTAAGACATCCTCTACAAGTCCATAAGCATGTTTAATTGATTTGTCTGCCATCTACAGTGAGATTCTTGCAGCTTATACCTCAAAGATCCCTAGTTTCTCCATTACAGAGAGTGGCATGAGGCTTATACCTGACCCCAGGTCACATAGAGCCTTCTCAAAGGTCATGGTGCCTATGGTACAAGGTATTAAAAATTTTTCGGGATCCGGTTTCTTCTGAGGTAATTTCTATTGAACCAAGGCATTCAGTTTCATGATTGCTCCTAGATAACGAGCTACTTGCTCTTCAACAATATCTTCATCCTCTTCAGAGGAAGAATACTCATCAGAGCTCATGAATGGCAACAATAAGTTCAGTAGAATCTCCATGGTCTCTGTATGAGCCTCAGATTCCTTTAGTTCCTCAATAGGGGACTCCTTAATGGTTAGTGGACGTCTAGCAAGGTCTTCCTCACTGGAAATCACTGCCTTTTTACTTTCTCCAGGTTCGGCCACTTTGGATATAGTTATGGCCTTGCACTCTCTTTTGGGATTCTCTTCTGTATTCCTTGGGAGAGTACTAGAAGGGATTTCAGTAACTCTTTTACTCAGCTGACCCACTTGTGCTTCCAAATTTCTGATGGAGGACCTTGTTTCTGTCATGAAACTGAGAGTGGTCTTAGATAGATCAGAGACTATGGTTGCTAAGTTAGAGAGGCTCTGCTTAGAATTCTCTGTCTGTTGCTGAGAAGATGATGGAAAAGGCTTGCTATTGCCAAACCTATTTCTTCCACCATTATTATTATTGAAGCCTTGATTAGGGTTCTGCTGATCCTTCCATGAGAAATTTGGATGATTTTTCCATGAATGATTATAGGTGTTTCCATAAGATTCTCCCATGTAATTCACCTCTTTCATTGCAGGATTCTCAGGGTCATAAGCTTCCCCTTCATAGGAGGCTTCTTTAGTACTGCCGGATGCAGCTTGCATTCCAGTCAGATTCTGATAAATCATATTGACTTGCTGAGTCAATATTTTATTCTAAGCCAATATGGCATTCAGAGTATCAATCTCAAGAACTCCTTTCTTCTGAGTCATCCCATTATTCACAGGATTTCTTTCAGAAGTGTACATGAACTGGTTATTTACAACCATCTCAATGAGTTCCTGAGCTTCTACAGGGGTTTTCCTCAGATGAAGAGATCCACCTGCAGAGTGGTCCAATGATATCTTGGACAATTCAGACAGACCATCATAGAATATACATAAGATGCTCCATTCTAAAAGCATGTCGGAAGGACACCTTCTGATCAATTGCTTGTATCCCTCCCAAGCTTCATAGAGGGACTCACCTTCCTTTTGTCTGAAGGTTTGGAATTCCACTCTAAGCTTGCTCATATTTTGAGGTGGAAAGAATATGGCCAAAAAAGCATTGACCAACTTTTCCCTAGAGTTCAGGCTTTCTCTAGGTTCTGAGTCCAACCATATCCTAGCTTTGTCTCTTATAGCAAAGGGGAAAAGTGTAAGTCTGAATACCTCGGGATTAACCCCATTGGTTTTAACAGTGCCATAGATTTGCAAGAATTCAGCTAAGAATTGATGAGGATCTTCCAATGGAAGTCCATGAAACTTGCAATTCTGCTGCATTAGAGAGACTAATTGAGGCTTAAGCTCAAAGTTGTTTGCTCCAATTGCAGGAATTGAGATGCTTCTTCCATAGAAGTCAGAAGTTGGTGCAGTAAAGTCACCAAGCACCTTCCTTGCATCTCCACCATTATTGTTGGGTTCGGTTGCCATGTCTTCTTCTTTTTTTAAATTTTCTATAAGGTCCTCTCCGGAGTGTTGTGCTTTAAGTTCTCTTAGCTTCCTCTTCAGAGTCTTTTCAGGTTCAGGATCAGCTTCAACAAGAATTTCCTTATCCTTGTTCCTGCTCATATGAAAAAGAAGAGAACAAAGAGAGAATGGAAATCCTCTATGTCACAGTATAAAGATTCCTTTATGTGAGTATAAGAATAGAAGAATAGAAGAATGAGATGAGAGAGGAGATGAGTAATTCGAACAGAGAGAATAGAGAAGGGTTCGAATTATAGTAGAAGAGAAGTGTTAGTACTTAAATAAATAAATAGAAAGAGATGAGAGAGAGTATTCGAATTTTAAGAAGAGGGAAAGAAAAATGTTTTTATTTTTATTAATTAATTAAGTTAGAATTCGAACTTTAAGAAAAGAAATAAAAGCAAATTGAAAACTAAATAAATTAATTAATTAAAAAGATTTTTTTAAAATTTGTTAGTTAGTTTTCGAAATTAATGAGAGAGAAAAGTAGTTAGGTGGTTTTGAAAAAGATAAGAAATAGTAAACTTTTTAAAATTAAAACAAACAAGTCAAGTGGTTAATTGAAAAATATTTGAAAATAAATTTTGAAAAGATAAGAAGTTAGAAAAAGATTTTGAAATTAAAATTTTAAAAAGATATGATTGAAGTTTATTTTGAAAAAGAATTGAAAAAGAAATTAAAAAGATTTGATTTTTAAAATTAAAGTTGATGACTTGACTAACAAGAAACTAAAAGATATGATTCTAGAATTTGAAGATTGAACCTTTCTTAACAAGAAAGTAACAAACTTGAAATTTTTGAATCAAAACATTTATTGTTAGTAAAGTTTTCAAAAATATGAAATAAAAATAAGAAAAAGATTTTGAAAATTTATTTAAGAAATTTGAAAATATTAAGAAGAAAAATGAAAAAGATTTGAATTTTGAAAAAGATTTGAAAAGATAAAGTTTTTTTAAATTGAAATTTTGACTTGACTAATAAGAAACAACTAAATTTTAAAAATTTTTTATGAAGCCAACTCAAAATTTTGAAAATTATGAGAAGAATAAGGAAAAGATTTTTTTTTTACTTTTGAACTTTTAATGAGGAGAGAGAGAAACAACAAAATGAAACAAAACATAAAAACTTAAGATCAAAACAAATAATGCATGCAAGAACACTTTGAATGTCAAGATGAACACCAAGAACACTTTGAAGATCATGATGAACATCAAGAACATATTTTTTAAAATTTTTAAGAAAAGAAAGATATGCAAGACACCAAACATTGAAATTTTTAATGGTTAGACACTAAAGAATTCGAAAATGTATATGAAAAATAACAAAATACACAAAACAAGAAAATCACAAGATTAAACAAAGAAAATCATCAAGAACAACTTGAAGATCAAGAAAGAACACATGATGAATTTTCGAAAATTTAAGAAAAATTAAAAATATGCAATTGACACCAAACTTAAAATTTGACACAAGACTCAAACAAGAAACATAAAATTTTTTTTTTGGTTTTTATGATTTTATTAATTTTTTGGTATATTTTTCGAAATTATTTTGGAAAAAGAGAAATAAGAAATTCAATAATTTTTAATAAGAATTCCAGGATTCATGCAATGCTATTCTAAAGCTTCGGTCCAAAAGAATTAGACATGGCCAAATGGCCAGCCAAGCTTTAGTATAACAAATACAGACATGTCCTTTCTACAATGGAAAGTGGAAACCTTGATGAGCGGATAATTTATACCCTTTTTGGCATTGTTTTTACATTGTTTTTAGTGTATTTTAGTTACCTTTTATTATATTTTTATTAGTTTTTATTCAAAAATTATATTTCTGGATTTTACTATGAGTTGTGTGTTTTTCTGTGATTTCAGGTATTTTCAGGCTAAAATTCAAGGACCTGAGCAAAAATCTTATTCAAAGGCTGAAAAAGGACTACAGATGCTGTTGGATTCTGACCCTTCTGCACTCGAAGTGGATTTTCTAGAGCTACAGAAGCCCAATTGGCGCGCTCTCAATTGCGTTGGAAAGTAGACATCTTGGGCTTTCCAGCTATATATAAGAGTCCATACTTTGCTCGAGATTTG
The DNA here is from genome assembly GCF_003086295.3 of Arachis hypogaea. Classification (NCBI taxonomy): domain Eukaryota; kingdom Viridiplantae; phylum Streptophyta; class Magnoliopsida; order Fabales; family Fabaceae; genus Arachis; species Arachis hypogaea. The sequence continues at coordinate 80,663,795 of NC_092050.1, forward strand.
ATGGCCTAAATTGGCGTTCAAAGTCAGCTTAAAACATCTTGGTGTAAATGCCCAAACTGGCACCAAAGCTTGCGTTTAACTCCAGGAACAGCCTAAGCACGAAAAAGCTTCAATGCTCAGCCCAAGCACACACCAAGTGGGCCTCGGAAGTGGATTTCTGCACTATCTGCACTTAGTTACTCATTTTCTGTAAACCCTAGTTACTAGTTTAGTATAAAAACTACTTTTAGAGACTTATTTTATATCTTTTAAATCCTTGGAATATTTTTTGATCACTTTGATCATAGACCATTATACATGTTTGGAGGCTGGCCTCACGGCCATGCCTAGACCTTTCACTTATGTATTTTCTACGGTGGATTTTCTACACCGCATAGATTAAGGTGTGGAGCTCTGCTGTTCTTCATGAATTAATGCAATTACTACTGTTTTTCTATTCAATTCACGACTACTTCTTCTCCAAGATATATTCTCGTACTTAATTCAGTTAATTCAGAATGAAGGGGTGACCCGTGACAATCACCCAATCTTCATTACTCGCTTTCAAAATTGATTTTCAAATCTTTTTCAATTAACTACATGACTTTTTGTTTGATTTTAAAAGTTTACTATTTCAATCATATCTTTTTCAAAACCACCTAACTACCTTTCTCTCTCTCTCTAATTTTCGAAAACTACTAACCCCTTTTTCAAAATTCTTTTTAATTAACTAATTATTTTAAATTCCAATTTTAATTTTATTTTATTCCTTTTATTAATTTCGAATTTTAACTAATAATTAAAATAAAACAAAAACATTTTTCTTTTTTTAAATATTTTTAAAAACTCTCTCTCATCTCTTTCTATTTATTTATTTAATCACTAACACTTCTTTTCTTCTTAAAATTTGAACCTTCTCCCTCTCTCTGTGTTTGAATTTTTCTCTTCTCATTCTTCTACTCTTCTCTTCTTCTACTCACAAAAAGAAATCCCTATACTGTGACATAGAGGATTCCTATTCTTTTCTGTTCTCTTATTTTTCATATGAGTAGAAGCAAGGATAAGAACATTCTTGTTGAAGCTGATCCGGAACCTGAAAGGACTCTAAAGAGGACGCTAAGAGAAGCTAAAGCGCAACACTCTGGAGAGGACCTGACAGAATTTTTCGAAAAAAAAGAAGAGATGGCCGAACCCAACAATAATGGTGGAGATGCAAGGAAGATGCTTGGTGACTTTATTGCACCCTCTTCTGACTTCTGTGGAAGGAGCATCTCAATTCCTGTAATTAGAGCAAACAACTTTGAGCTTAAGCCTCAATTAGTTTCTCTAATGTAGCAGAATTGCAAGTTTCATGGACTTCCATTGGAAGATCCTCATCAGTTTTTAGCTGAATTCTTGCAAATCTGTGACACTATTAAGACCAATGGGATTAATCCTGAGGTCCACAAACTTATGCTTTTCCCCTTTGCTGTAAGAGATAGAGCTAAGACATGGTTGGACTCACAACCTAAAGATAGCCTGAACTCTTGGGAAAAGCTGGTCAATGCTTTCTTGGCCAAATTCTTTCCACCTCAAAAGTTGAGTAAGCTTAGAGTGGAAGTCCAAACCTTCAGACAGAAGGAAGGTGAATCCCTCTATGAAGCTTGGGAAAGATACAAGCAATTGATCAGAAGGTGTCCTTCTGACATGTTTTCAGAATGGAGCATCATATGTATATTCTATGATGGTCTGTCTGAATTGTCCAAGATGTCATTGGACCACTCTGCTGGAGGATCTCTTCATCTGAAGAAGACGCCTGCAGAAGCCCAGGAACTCATTGAAATTGTTGTAAATAACCAGTTCATGTACACTTCTGAAAGGAATCCTGTGAATAATGGGGCAACTCAGAAGAAAGAAGTTATGGGGATTGATACTCTGAATGCCATATTAGCTCAAAACAAAATATTGACTCAGCAAGTCAATATGATTTCTCAGAGTTTGACTGGAATGCAAGCTGCTTCCTGTAGTACTAAAGAAGCTTCCTCTAAAGAATAAGCTTATGACACTGAGAATCCTGCAATGGAAGAGGTGAATTACATGGGAGAATCCTATGGAAACACCTATAATCCTTCATGGAGGAATCATCCAAATTTCTCATCGAAGGATCAACAGAAGCCTAATCAAGGCTTCAGTAACAATAATGGTGGGAGAAATAGGTTTGGCAATAGCAAACCTTTTCCATTATCTTCTCAGCAACAGACAGAGAATTCTAAGCAGAGCCACTCTGACTTAGCAACTGTAGTCTCTGATCTATCTAAGACCACTCTCAGTTTCATGACTGAAGCAAGGTCCTCCATTAGAAATTTGGAGGCACAAGTGGGTCAGTTGAGTAAAAAAGTTACTGAACTCCCTCCTAGTACTCTCCCAAGTAATATAGAAGAGAATCCAAAAAGAGAGTGGAAGGCCATAAACACGTCCCACATGGCCAAACCTCTAGAGGAGGGAAAGGCAGTGATTTCCAGTGAGGAAGACCTCATTGGACGTCCACTGGCCTCCAAGGAGTTCCCTAATGAGGAACCAAGGGAATCTGAGGCTCATATAGAGACCATAGAGATTCCATTGAACTTACTGTTGCCATTCATGAGCTCTGATGAGTATTCTTCCTCTGAAGAGGATGAAGATACTATTGAAGAGCAAGTTGCTCAATATCCAGGAGCAATCATGAAGCTGACTGCCAAGTTATTTGGTAATGAAACTTGGGAGGATGAACCCCCATTGCTCATCAATGAACTAAATGATCTGGTTCAACTGAAATTACCTCAGAAGAAACAGGATCCTGGAAAGTTCTTAATACCTTGTACCATAGGCACCATGACCTTTGAGAAGGCTCTGTGTGACCTGGGGTCAGGGATAAACCTCATGCCCCTCTCTGTAATGGAGAAACTAGGAATCTTTGAGGTACAAGCTGCTAAAATCTCACTAGAGATGGCAGACAATTCAAGGAAACAGGCTTATAGACTTGTAGAGGATGTCTTAGTGAAGGTTGAAGGCTTTTACATCCCTGCTGACTTCATAATCCTAGACACTGGGAAGGATGAAGATGATTCCATCATCCTTGGAAGACCCTTCCTAGCCACAGTAAGAGCTGTGATTGATGTGGACAGAGGAAAGTTAGTCCTTCAATTGAATGAGGACTACCTTGTGTTTAAAGCTCAAGGATCTTCTTCTGTAACCATGGACAGGAAGCATGAAAAGCTTCTCTCAATACAGAGTCAAACAGAGCCCCCACACTCAACTTCTAAGTTTGGTGTTGGGAGGCTACCATTAAGCTCTAAGTCTCTGTGAAGCTCTCTAAGAGCTCACTGTCAAGCTATTGACATTAAAGAAGTGCTTATTGGGAGGCAACCCAATGTTATTTAATTATATTTATTTTAATTTCCATTGTTACTTTATGTTTTGTTTAAGGTTGATGATCATGTGAAGTCACAAAAATAACTGAAAAGTCAAAAATAGAATGAAAAATAGCATTAAAAATAGCACACCCTGGAAGACAGGCTTACTGGCTTTTAAACGCTAGTAAGATTAGCAGAAAGGGTGTTTAACGCCCAGCCTGGCAGCATTCTGGGTGTTAAACGCCAGAATGGGCAGCACTCTGGGCGTTTAACACCAGAAAGGGCTGTCTGGCATTTAGTAGGAGTTAAATGCCAGAAATGGGCATCTGGCTGGCATTTAACGCCAGCAATGGGCAGCAGAGTGGCGTTTAACGCCAGGAAAGGTTGCAGAGCTGGCGTTAAATGCCAGATTTGGCACACAATGGGCGTTTAAACGACAGAATGGTGCAGGGACTCGAATTCCTTGACACCTCAGGATCTGTGGACCCCACAGGATCCCCACCTACCCCACATCTTCTTCTCTCGTCTTTACACCTTTCCATAACACTCTTCCCCAAACACACTTGACCAATCCCATTAATAGCTCTTCCCCACAAGCTCTTCACCACTCATATCCATCCATCAATAAACCCCACCAACCTCTCCACTCAAATTCAAACCATTTCCCTCCCAAACCCAACCCATCATACATGGCTACCCTCTCTCCCTTACCCTATAAATACCCCTCCTTACCACCTTCAATTTCACACATCATACACATTACACCCCACTTGGCCGAACCCTCACCTCACCTCCATCTCCCTCATTTCTTCTTCTTCTACTTATTTCTTTCTTCTTTTGCTCGAGGACGAGCAAACATTTTAAGTTTGGTGTGGAAAAAAGCATTGCTTTTTTGTTTTTCATAACCATTAATGGCACCAAAGGCCGGAGAAACCTCTAGAATGAGGAAAGGGAAGGCAATCACTTCCACCTCTGAGTCATGGGAGATGGAGAGATTCATCTCAAAAGTGCATCAAGACCACTTCTATGAAGTTGTGGCCAAGAAGAAGGTGATTTCCGAGGTCCCCTTCAAACTCAAAAAGAGTGAATATCCGGAGATCCGACATGAGATTCAAAGAAAAGGTTGGAAAACTCTCACCAACCCCATTCAACAAGTCGGGATCTTAATGGTTCAAGAGTTCTATGCCAATGCATGGATCACTAAGAACCATGACTAAAATGTGAACCTGAACCCAAAGAATTGGCTCACAATGGTTCGGGGGAACTACTTGGATTTCAGTTCGAAAAATGTGAGGCTAGCATTCAACTTGCCAATGATGCAAGGAGACCCTCACCCTTTAACTATAAGGGTCAACTTTGATCAAAGGTTGGACCAAGTCCTTAGGGACATTTGTGTGGAAGGTGCTCAATGGAAGAGAGACTCAAGAGGCAAGCCGGTTCAATTAAGAAGGCTTGACCTCAAACCCGTGGCTAGGAGATGGTTGGAGTTCATCCAACACTCTATTATTCCTACTAGCAACCGGTCTGAAGTTACAATAGACTGGGCTATCATGATCCATAGTATCATGAAAGGAGAGGAAGTAGAAGTTCATGAGATCATATCCCTAGAACTCTACAAAGTGGCGGATAAGCCCTCTACTTTGGCAAGGTTAGCCTTTCCTCATCTCATTTGTCACCTATGCAATTCAGCTGGAATTGTCATAGAGGAAGATATCCTCATTGAAGAGGACAAGCCCATCACTAAGAGAAGGATGGAGCAAACAAGAGAGCCCACTCATGGACCTCAACAAGAGCATGAGGAAGTTCCTCATCAAGAAATCTTTGAGATACCTCAAGGGATGTACTTTCCTCCACAAAACTATTGGGAGCAAATTAACACTTCCTTAGGAGAACTGAGTTCCAACATGGGACAACTAAGGATGGAGCACCAAGAGCATTCCATCCTTCTCCATGAAATTAGAGATGACCAAAGAGCCATGAGAGAGGAGCAACAAAGGCAAGGAAGAGACATAGAGGAGCTCAAGCACTCCATAAGATCTTCAAGAGGAAGAACTAGCCGCCATCACTAAGGTGGACCCGTTCTTTAATTTCCTTGTTCTTACTTTTACTGTTTTTCAAAAATTATGCTTTATATTTTGTCTATGTTTGTGTTTTTATTACATGATCATTAGTGTCTAGTGTTTATGTCTTAAAGCTATGAATGTCCTATGAATCCATCACCTCTCTTAAATGAAAAATGTTTTTAATTGTAAAAGAACAAGAAGTACATGATTTCGAATTCTATCTTAAAATTAGTTTAATTATTTTAATGTGGTGGCAATACTTTTTGTTTTCTGAATGAATGCTTGAACATTGCATATTTTTGAATTTGTTGTTTATGAATGTTAAAATTGTTGGCTCTTGAAAGAATAATGAAAAAGGAAAAATGTTATTGGTAATCTGAAAAATCATAAAATTGATTCTTAAAGCAAGAAAAAGCAGTGAAAAACAAAGCTTGCGAAAAAAATGCAAAAAAAAAAAAAGAATAAAGAAAAAAAAAGAAGCAAGCAGAAAAAGCCAATAGCCCTTTAAACTAAAAGGCAAGGGTAAAAAGGATCTAAGGCTTTGACCATTAATGGATAGGAGGGCCCACAGGAATAAAATCCTGGCCTAAGCGGCTAAACCAAGCTGTCCCTAACCATGTAATTGTGGTGTGAAGGTGTCAAGTGAAAAGCTTGAGACTAAGTGGATAAAGTCGTGGTCCAAAGCAAAAAGAGTGTGCTTAAGAGCTCTGGACACCTCTAACTGGGGACTCTAGCAAAGCTGAGTCACAATTTGAAAAGGTTCACCCAGTTATGTGTCTGTGGCATTTATGTATCCGGTGGTAATACTAGAAAACAAAATGCTTAGGGTCACGGCCAAGACTCATAAAGTAACTTTGTTCAAGAATCAACATACTGAAATATGTGAATCAAAAAGGATAAAGTGAGATGCCAAAATTGTTCAGAAACAAAAAGGCTACAAGTCCCGCTCATCTAATTGAAGCTAATCTTCATTCATAAGTTTGGAATTCATTGTATATTCTCTTCTTTTCATCCTATTTTGTTTTTAGTTGCTTGGGGACAAGCAACAATTTAAGTTTGGTGTTGTGATGAGTGGATAATTTATACCCTTTTTGGCATTATTTTTAGGTAGTTTTTAGTATATTTTAGTTACTTTTTATTATATTTTTATTAGTTTTTATGCAAAAATCACATTTCTGGACTTTACTATGAGTTTGTGTGTTTTTCTGTAATTTCAGATATTTTCTGGCTGAAATTGAGGGACCTGAGCAAAAATCTGATTCAGAGGCTGAAAAAGGACTGCAGATGCTGTTGGATTCTGACCCTCCTACATTCGAAGTAAATTTTCTGGAGCTACAGAAGCCCAATTGGCACGCTCTCAATTGCGTTGGAAAGTAGACATCCTGGGATTTCCAGCAATATTTAATAGTCCATACTTTGTCCGAGATTTGATGGCCCAAATTGGCTTTCAAAGTCAGCTTAAAACATCTTGGCGTAAAACACCCAAACTGGCACCAGAATTGGAGTTAAACGCCCAAACTGGCACCAAAGTTGGCGTTTAACTCTAGGAACAGCCTAGGCACGAAAAATGTTCAATGCTCAGCCCAAGCACACACCAAGTGGGCCCCGGAAGTGGATTTCTGCACTATCTGCACTTAGTTACTCATTTTCTGTAAACCCTATTTACTAGTTTAGTATAAAAACTACTTTTAGAGACTTATTTTATATCTTTTAAATCCTTGGAATATTTTTTGATCACTTTGATCATAGACCATTGTACACGTTTGGAGGCTGGCCTCATAGCCATGCCTAGACCTTTCACTTATGTATTTTCTACGGTGGAGTTTCTACACCCCATAGATTAAGGTGTGGAGCTCTGCTGTTCTTCAAGAATTAATGCAATTACTACTGTTTTTCTATTCAATTCACGCCTACTTCTTCTCCAAGATATACTCTCGTACTTAATTCAGTTAAGTCAGAATGAAGGCGTGACCCGTGACAATCACCCAATCTTCGTTACTCGCTTAGCCAAGATCGCGTGCCTGACAACCACAAAGCGATCTACATGATGTTCAACGTAGTCATTGGACGACGGCTGGAGTATACTCTTTTGGATATCTAATACACGGACCGAGTCCGTGAGATTAGTATCTTCGTGGTATAGGCTAGAACCATTGGCAGCATTCTTGAGATCCAAAAAGTCTAAACCTTGTCTGTGGTATTCCGAGTAGGATCTGGGAAGAGATGACTGTGACGAGCTTCAAACTTGCGAATGTTGGGCGCAGTGACAGTGTGCAAAAGAACAATGGTCCTATTCCGACACTAGCGGGAACCGACAGATGATTAGTCGTGCGGTGACAGCGCATATGGATTTGTTTTCATCCGAGAGGATCATACAGCTTGCCATGGAAGGAGGTAACGCATGGTTGGAAGAAGGTAGTAGGAAAGCAAAGGTTCAGAAGGAATAAAGCATCTCCAGACGCTTATCTGAAATTCCCACCAATGAATTACATAAGTATCTCTATCTTATATAAGTATCTCATAACCATTTGAATCCGCCTGACTGAGATTTACAAGGATGACCATAGCTTGCTTCAAGCCGACAATCTCTGTGGGATCGACCCTTACTCACGTAAGGTTTATTACTTGGACGACCCAGTGCACTTGCTGGTTAGTTACGTGGAGTTGTGAAGAATTATTGAGATCACGTTATGCGCACCAAGTTTTTGGCGCCGTTTTCGGGGAATAAACAATTCGCATATAAAACCTCAATCCAAAAGATTAGACTTGGCTTAACAGCCAGCCAGGCTTCAACATATCTCATGAAGCTCTATAATTCATTCTTAAATTTTTTTTTCGAAAATAAAAATAAAAAGCTTAAACATAAAATAAAATTACCCAATCTAAGCAACAAGATGAACCGTCAGTTGTCCAAACTCGAACAATCCCCGGCAACGGCACCAAAAACTTGGTGCACGGAATTGTGATCACACTTTTCACAACTCCGGTACAACTAACCAGCAAGTGCACTGGGTTGTCTAAGTAATAAAACCTTACGTGAGTAAAGGTCGATCCCACAGAGATTGTTGGCTTGAAGCAAACTATGGTCATCCAATAAGTCTTAGTCAGGCGGATTCAATTGCTTATGGGTTTTGATAATTAAAAGGTAAATAAAACATAAAATAAAATAAGATACTTATGTAATTCATTAGTGGGAATTTCAGATAAGCGTTTGGAGATGCTTTGTTGCTTCTGAACCTCTGCTTTCCTATTGTCTTCATCGAATCATGCGTGCTCCCTTCCATGGCAAGCTGTAGGTTCCTCTCAGTGAAAATGGTCCAAGTACGGTTTCTGCACGGCTAATCAACTGTCAGATTTCTCGTCTCGGATGAAAAATACCAGGTACAGCTACCGCATGGCTAATCATCTGTCGGTTCTCACTTGTGTCAGAATAGGATCTCTCTATCCTTTTGCACACTATCACTGCGCCCAACATTCACGAGTTTGAAGCCTGTCACAGTCATCCTGTCCTAGATCCTACTCGGAATACCACAGACAAGGTTTAGACTTTCCGGATCTCAGGAATGCTGCCAATTAGTTCTAGCCTCTACCACGAAGGTTCTAATCTCACGGACTCGGTTCGTGAATCAGAGACCCAAGAGAATATACTCCGGCTGTCATCTAATGACTACGTTGAACATCATGTAGACCGCTTGTGGTTGTCAGGCACGCGGATCTTGGCTAAGCGAGTAACGAAGATAGTGGGTGATTGTCACGGGTCATCCCTTCATTCTGACTTAACTGAATTAAGTACTAGAATATATCTTAGAGAAGAAGTAAGCAAGAATTGAAAGAGAAATAATAGTACTTGCATTAATTCATGAAGAACAGCAGAGCTCCGCACCTTAATCTATGAGGTGTAGAAACTCCACCGTAGAAAAAATATAAAAGAAAAAGGTCTAGGCATGGCCGAATGGCCAGCCTCCCAGTCCAAATGTTCAGAGATAATAATTCCAAGATACGAATACAATAGTAAAATGTACTATTTATACTAAAATTAGTTACTAAGGATTACAGAAAATAAGTAACTCAGTGCAGATAGTGCAGAAATCCACTTCTGGGGCCCACTTGGTGTGTGCATGGGATGAACATTGAGCTTTACACGTGCATAGGCCTTTTCTAGAGTTAAACGCCAGTTTGGATGCCAGTTTGGGCGTTTAACTCCAGTTCTGGTGCTAGTTCTGGCGTTTTATGCCAGAAAAAGGGTCTCTTACTGACGTTTGAACGCCAGTTTGGGCCATCAAATCTCAGGAAAAATATGGACTATTATATATTGCTGGAAAGCCCAAGATGTCGACTTTCCAACGCAATTGAGAGCGCGCCAATTGAGCTTCTATAGCTCTAGAAAATCCACTTCGAGTGCAGGAGGGTCAGAATCCAACAGCATTTGCACTCTTTTCTCAGCCTCTGAATCAGACTTTTACTCAGATCCCTCAATTTCCACCAGAAAATACCTGAAATTACAAAAAAAAATACACAAACTCATAGTAAAGTCCAGAAATGTGATTTTTGCTTAAAAACTAATAAAAATATAATAAAAAGTAACTAAAAAATACTAAAAACTACGTAAAAATAATGCCAAAAAGGGTATAAATTATTCGCTTATCAACCTCCATCCTCACCGTGCAAGGGACAAACCACCTTCTCCACATCTAAGTCATCAGGTTTAACCAAGCATTTATCTGGGAATAATTTAATTTAATTCTTTCCATATACTCACATTCATTCCAGAGCCTAAGAATTAGTTTTCATATCTTAAATAGGGGTTACATAAGTTTACCAGCTTGCCGGAGAAGGCAAAGAGTCAAAAACAGAGTTTAAGTGAGAAAACATGACTTATGTGTACACATCACCCTTGTGTGTACGCACAAATTAGAAGGGCTTCCCAGCTTGTGCGTACGAACAATTTGATAAATTTCTGGGCATGCATACATATAGCCCTCATGCGTACGCACAAGCATTAACACCCTGATAAACCACTATTTTATGGTTTATCTTGTGCTCAATTGAGTCGTTTTTATCAATTCTTTACTCACTTATTTATATAATTTGCACGGTTTTACAATTCCTTCCTGATTTTGTGATATAATTGAAAACATGTTTCTTAGGCCTTTAAAATGTCAATTTTAATTATCCTTTATTATCATTCGATGCCGTGATCTGTATGTTGAGTGCTTTCAGGCTTCATAGGGCAGAAATGGCTTAGAGGATGGAAAGGAAACATGTAAAAGTGGAAGGAACGCGAAAATAAAGTTTTGAGAAGCTGGCAGCGATGCGCACGCATGGGCGACGCGTACGCGTGCCTAGCGCAGGGGACAAGCGATGCGTACGCATGACTGACGCGTACGGTGACAAAGAAAATTGCCAAGACGTGCACGCGTGACATGCGCCACGTGCAGAAAGTTGCAAAAAGCGCTAGGGGCAATTTCTGGGCTCCTTTTTCGCTCAATTCCAAGCCCAGGAACACAGAATAGAGGCTGCAGAATGGGGAAATCATTCAACCATTCATTGATTCATAAATTTATATAATTTGAGATTTTAGATGTATTTTTCTAGAGAGAGAGGCTCTCTCCTCTCTCTAGGTTTTAGGATTTCTCTTAGTTTTAGGTTTATTTCTTCTCAATTCCAGGTTCAATGTTCCTTTAATTTAGTTTCTCTTCTACTTTTATTTATTCTAGCATTCTAGTTTATTTATTTTCCCAATTTGGTTTATGAACTCCATGTTAGATTTGATTTCTTTATTTAATGTAGTTTAAGGTATTTCATATTTATGATTTTAATTTAGCTTTTTACATTCTTAGCTTGAATTGATTAATTGGAGATGCTTGAGTTATCAAACTCCTTTGTTGATTGTTAATTTAAAGTTACTGGTTGATTTGGATCCCTCTAAGCTAGTCTTTCCTTAGGAGTTAACTAGGACTTGAGGAATCAAAGTGATTAGTCCACTTCACTTTTCTTTATTTAGTAAGGGTTAACAAAGTGGGAGTAACAAGCAATTCTCATCATAATTGATAAAGATAACTAGGATAGGACGTCCAGTTCTCATACCTTGCCATGAATTTTTCCAATTATTAATTTACTTTCTTGCAATTTACTTTTCTTGTTCCTTATTCAAAAACTCCAAAAAGATAATCTTCCATAACCAATAATAAATACACCTCCCTGCAATTCCTTGAGAGACGACCCAAGGTTTAAATACTTCAGTTATCAGTTTTATTAGGGGTTTGTTACTTGTGACAACCAAATTTTTGTACGAAAGGATTCCTTGTTGGTTTAGAAACTATACTAGCAACGAGAACTTATTTATGAAATTCTTTACTAGCAAAAATCTGTTCGTCAAAATGGCGCCGTTGCTGGGGATTTACAAACGTGTGTCTTATTATTGGTTATTGTAAATAATTTTGCTTTTTTGTTTCTTTGTTAGTGTTTCTAGTTTTAGGAGTTTATTTTAATTAATTTCTATTAGTTCTTATTACTATGAATTCTCACCACTTCGGCTATGAGTTTAGTTCAAATTATGTTGCAGGGAATGGACGCTATAATGAGAACATGCATCAAGATCGAAATAATCAAAGATGGGAGGAGCCACGAGGATTTGATCAACCCTTTCGTCAACAACCTCCTCTAATGTGCCATGGGCAACGACCGTTCTACGATGCATCCCCAGACAATGGTTATGGTAGACCCTTTCGTGACAACCAACCTCCACCAAATTATCATGGTCAAGAGCCATTCTGAGGTGCGTACTAAGATGATGGATATGGTGGACGCCCTTGTAGTTACCAACAAGCCCCACCATATTCCTATGAACCCCCTCCTCAACATAGCTTTGAACCACCATACTCACAAGCCCCTTACCACCAAACACCCCCATATGATCCTAATCCTTATCCACCATATGAACCATACATAGAACCACCCCAATTCCAAAATAATTTCCCCCCTTCATCCCCTAATGATGAGTTGCTTCACTCTGTTAAGACCATGGAAAGCACACTTATCGATCTGACCTCCGCTATATAAGCCCTCGTCTCCCAGATTGAATCATCGAATACCTCCAACATTCAACCCTCAAGCTTTACTGCATCACCACCCTCCATGGAAGAGCACCCACATCCATCAATCTAGGAGCAACATGATCCCAATTATGCTACTGACCCGGAACAAGAGAGAAGTGATCGGTTTCATGAATTCATACTTCACAAGAAGCTAGAGGAGGCCCTAAAGGTGGAGGTAGGAGAGACCCTTGAAGGAAGTTGTCAAGAGGTGGAAGTCAACAAGGAGGAGTTTGATTTTGTATTAGAGCAAGTAGAGAAAGCCAAAATTATCACAGAAGAGGAAGTGGTTGAAGACTTGAAAAATGTGGAACCTCCATGGAAAAGTCCAGTCATAGAGCCTCCTTCCAAGGTGTTTGATGTTGATGTTGAGGAGGGTGTACAACCTCCAAGGCATATCATGATTGAAGACTTTGCAGAGGTTGATCAAGAGATGGAGATTAAAGAAGAAGAAGCACAACATCCCATGCCCTTGGTAAGTAATGAAGAGATTGAATGGGAAAAAAGCTACCAAGAGGAAGAGGTTGAAATTAAAGAAGCTTGCAAAGAGGTGGAAGTTGTCAAGGAAGAGCTCAAGGGAATGGAGCTAGAAATCACCTTGCCAAAGTTGTTGGAGACCCCTCCCCCAAAGCCATCACCATCCATTCCTTCATTCAAATGGGTAAATCTTTCATCTCTAAGCTTAATTAGCCCACTTGAATATGCTTTGTGTGTTTCTCTGTGATTTCAGGTAATTTCTGGCTGAAATTGAGGGACTTGAGCAAAAATCAGATTCAGAGGTTGAAGAAGGACTGCAGATGATGTTGGATTCTGACTTCCCTGCACTCAAAGTAGATTTTCTGGAGCTACAGAACTTCAAATGGCGCGCTCTCAATTGCTTGGAAAGTAGACATCCAGGGCTTTCCAGCAATATATAATAGTCTATACTTTGCCCGATTTTAGATGACGCAAACTGGCGTTCAACGCCAGTTCCATGTTGCATTCTGGAGTTAAACGCCAGAAATAGGTTGCAAAGTGGAGTTAAACGCCAGAAACAGGTTATAAACTGGTGTTCAACTCCAAGAGAAGCCTCTACACGTGTAAAGCTCAATGCTCAGTCCAAGCACACACCAAGTGGGCCCCAGAAGTGGATTTCTGCATTATTTACTCATTTCTGTAAACCCTAGTAACTAGTTTAGTATAAATAGGACTTTTTACTATTGTATTTATATCTTCGGATCATCTTTTGATCATGTTTTGATGATTGAACCCTCTTTGGGAGGCTGGCCATTCGCCCATGCCTGGACCTTTATCACTTATGTATTTTCAACGGTAGAGTTTCTACACACCATAGATTAAGGTGTGGAGCTCTGCTGTTCCTCATGAATTAATACAAAGTACTATTATTTTTCTATTCAATTCAAGCTTATTCCAATTCTAAGATATTCATTCGCACTTCAATGTGAATGTGATGATTGTGACAGTCATCATCATTCCCAACCTATGAACGCGTGCCTAACAACCACTTCCGTTCTACCTTAGATTGAATGAATATCTCTAGGATTCCTTAATCAGAGTCTTCGTGGTATAAGTTAGAATCCATGGACGGCCATTCTTGAGATCCGGAAAGTATAAACCTTGTCTGTGGTATTCCGAGTAGGATCTGGGAAGGGATGGCTGCGACGAGCTTCAAACTCGCGAGTGCTGGGCATAGTGACAGACGCAAAAGGATCAATGGATCCTATTCCAGTATGATCGAGAACCGACAGATGATTAGCCATGCAGTGACAGTGCATTGGACCATTTTCACTGAGAGGACAGGATGTAGCCATTGACAACGGTGATGCCTAACATACAGCTTGCCATAGAAAGGAGTATGAATGATTGGATGAAGATAATAGGAAAGCAGAGGTTCAGGAGGAACGAACGCATCTCTATACGCTTATCTGAAATTCTCACCAATGAATTACATAAGTATCACTATCTTTATTTTATATTTTATTCTTCTTTTAATTATTAAATCTCTATAATCAATTGAATCCGCTTGACTGAGATTTACAAGGTGACCATTGCTTGCTACAAGCCGACAATCTCCGTGGGATCGACCCTTACTCACATAAGGTTTATTACTTGGACGACCCAGTGCACTTGCTGTTTAGTTGTGCGAAGTTGTGACAAAGAACTAAGATTATGAACGTGCGTATTGAGTTTTTATCGCCGTTACCAAGGAATGGAACCGTCACGATTTCTGCACACCATGTGCCTAGCGCAGAAGACAAGCAACGCGTATGCGTGGCTGACGCGTACGCGTGACAAGGAAAATCGCCAAATGACGCGCACGCGTGACCTACGCATACGCATGACATGCGCCACGTGCAGAAAGTTGTAGAAAGTGCTAGGGGCAATTTCTGGGCTTCTTTTTGGCCCAATTCCAAGCCCCGAAACACATAATAGAGGCTGCAGAATGGAAAAATCATTCAATCATTCATTCATTCATCAATTCACATAATTTGAGGTTTTAGGTGTAGTTTTCTAGAGTAGGTTTTAGGATTTCTCTTAGTTTTAGGTTTATTTCTTCTCAATTCCAGGTTCAATGTTCCTTTAATTTAGTTTCTCTTCTACTTTTATTTATTCTAGCATTCTAGTTTATTTATTTTCCCAATTTGGTTTATGAACTCCATGTTAGATTTGATTTCTTTATTTAATTCAATTTGAGGTATTTCATATTTATGATTTTAATTTAGCTTTTTACATTCTTAGCTTGAATTGATTAATTAGAGATGCTTGAGTTATCAAACTCCTTTGTTGATTGTTAATTGAAAGTTGCTGGTTGATTTAGATCCCTCTAAGCTAGTATTTCCTTTATTTAGTCCACTTGACTTTCCTTTATTTAGTAAGGGTTAACTAAGTGGGAGCAACAAGCAATTCTCATCATAATTGATAAGGATAACTAGGATAGGACGTGCAGTTCTCATACCTTGCCAAGAGTTTTTCTAATTATTAATTTACTTTCTTGCAATTTACTTTTCTTGTTCCTTATTCAAAAACCCCAAAAAGATAATTTTCCATAACTAATAATAATACACCTTCCTGCAATTCCTTGAGAGATGACCCGAGGTCTAAATACTTCGGTTATCAATTTTATTAGGGATTTGTTACTTGTGACAACCAAATTTTTGTACGAAAGGATTCCTTGTTGGTTTAGAAACTATACTAGCAACAAGAACTTATTTATGAAATTCTTTACTAGCGAAAATCTGTTCGTCACACCCGCTCTGTTGGGTGTGATAAACCCCATATTTAGGGTTTATCTTGTGCTTGATTTAGGGGATTTTATGACCTTTTACCCACATTTATTCAATGAAATAGCATGGTTTCATGATTGTCTCCTAATTTGTACCTAAGTGTGAAAACATGTTTTCTAGGCCCTTAATTAGCCAAATTTAATTCACCTTTGATTCCACTGGATGCCTTGATTTGTTTGTTAAGTGATTTCAGGTTGAAAAGGCTAGGAATGAATCAAAGGAGTGAAGAGGAAAGCATGCAAAGTGGAGAACACATGGAAAAGCCAAAGATTTGAGATGCACCATCCACGCGCACACGCACTAGACGCGCACGCGTGGATCGCGAAAACTTCAGGGATGCGCACGCGTGCTGTACGCGTACGTGTCGGTGGCCGCACGTGATTTTTAAATAGAAAACGTGCCCAGCGAATTCTGAGGAGCTGTGGGGCCCAGTTTGCAACCAACTTTGGCGCCAAAGTGCTTTAAAGGACCAAGGATTGAAGGGAATTCACATATTTTGCTCATTTACACACATTAGGATTAGTTTTAGTTAGTTTTAGAGAGAGAGAGCTTCTCTCTAGGATTAGGATTAGGATTAGATTTAGGTCAATAATCTTAGATCTAGGTTTTAATTCATGCTTTCATCTTGTTCTACATCTCAATTCTTTGTTGTTACATTCATGATTCCTCTATTCTTTTGTTGTAATTTCCTTTATGTTGTTTTGTATGCTTTGTTGTAGATCTACTCTTGTTCCTTCTATTTTCTTTCAATTCAATTTGAGGTAATTCATAATAATTGTGTCTCTTTTGATTATTGTTGTTAATTCTTTGTAATAATTGTTGTTAGATTCTATTTTTGTTGTCAATTTACTATGCTTTTCTTTTGTGCCTTCCAAGTGTTTGATGAAATGCTTGGTTGGATTATAGAGTAGATTTTTTCCCTCTTGGCATAGGTAGACTAATTAGTGACTCTTGAGTTATCTAATGCTTTTGTTGATTGATAATTAGAAGTTGCTAGTTGATTTGAATGCCTCTAAAGCTAGTCTTTCCTTAGTAGTTGATTAGGACTTGAGGAATTAAATTGATTCATCCACTTGACTTTCCACCATGGTTAGAGGTTAACTAAGTGGGAGTAATGGACAATTGTGGTCACAATTGAGGAGGATGACTAGGATAGGACTTCCAATTCTCATACCTTTCCAAGAGCTTTGTAGATGTTAGTTTATTTTCATTGCCATTTATATTTCATGTCTCTTATCTCAAAAACCCCAAAACATACCTCATAACCAATAACAAGACACTTTATCGCAATTCCTAGGGAGAACGACCCGAGGTTTAAATACTTCGGTTTATAATTTTAGGGGTTTGTACTTGTGAAAAACAATCTTTTGTATGAAAGGATTATTTGTTGGTTTAGAAACTACACTTGCAATGAGAATTCATTTGTGAATTCTAAACCATCAAAAATCTATTCATCAAAAGATTACTACCAAACTGTGCGTGGGTACGCAAACCATAATTTCTGGTTTTCTGCATAATCTCATAACTTAGTTTTTTATACTGATTTTTATTCATTCATAATTTCTATAAAGATCTTTTAACTAGCTTTCATTTAAGATAAATTTTACACAATTCCAAGCTTCGAGCACCAAGTTATAGCTCGCTGAAGTTGGTCAAAATTCTGTTTTTACCAATTTCACCAAAACTCCATTCAATCTATTTTCAACCATTCCAAAACTACTTTTATACATCTCAATACTCATTCATCATTTTATATACATTCAAACACCTATTCACAACAACAATATACAACACTTCTCAATTCATCCAAAGCTCATTAATTTTGAAATCAATTCACACATGGCAATCACCACTTACCATTACTTACCTTATAGGGGATGCCTCACCCTATCTCGGCCTCCGACTCATTTTCCATATCAATTGCCATTATAAGCAATTATACCACGCCAAAACAATTATACATATGCAATATCATTCATACAATTGTATAACACTCGTCAAACACCAAATTCACATAATCTACTAAATCACAATCCACCATCAACATATATCATTCGACGCTATCCTAGGGTAATTAACCTAGGTTTTCACGTAGTGTTACATAGTAGTTATTTGAAATTAAGACTCGAACCTTCGTTGACGATGGTCTCAACCTCGGAAAAACTCTTCTTCGGAAAATTCCAACCTTCACCGGCTCAAACTCCACCAATTCCACAGCAAGGCGATCCAAGGAGTCCAATCCCGCGCCAAAATTTTACCGGGCTTGTAATGACCCACATTTTTGAAAATCTAAATATAAATAAGTTATAATTTATTTTATAAATTGGAGTTCTTTATATTTAAAAATTATTTTATTATAAGTAATTAAATTAATTTTATAACTATTTAAATTCAATCAATTTCATATTCATATATTTACTTTTGTTATGATGAAATATTTTACATAATTAAAACTATAATTCTAGTAATTTATAAGTAATGAAAATTATATGTATAATTTAACTTGAGTAATTGATATTTTAATTTAAAAATAAAGTTTAGTTAATAATATTATTATCGAGTTCAATATCCGCCGATATGAGTAAATAACGGTACTCTTCGGTGAAGTTAGCTTTACTAATGCTTCATCGTATATCTTTTATCCTTTTGTTACTAATGTCATTTATAATTATTACTTGTATTTTAATATATCCAGCTTTTATAATTTTTCGTTTAAGATATTTATAACTTGAATCGCTAACTCAGCAGCTTGGTTGCGTGACACCCAAGCCCCCCTAATGACACCTAGCCACTAATTCGCCATATCATCATCATCAACCACAATTAATCCTTCTTTTTCTAATTATTGAACCTGAACCTAAAGAAAATAAAAGAGAAAGTCCGTAAGGGAGAGAGAAGGAGAAACTATGGAACCTCTAAACTTTCGAACTCAATTTTTTGAGATCCGTAACTCCGATTAAAAAAATCTAATCCGATTAAAGTGTTCGTATCTTTGTCCTCTTCATGTTGACATTACTTTTATTTGGGAGAAATTGATGGTGGAGCTACTGTCCCTCCATGCAAGGTCCCTCAGAGGGAGCCCTGGAGGTGGAGTAGCCGATTTTGACATTTTCTTTTTCGATTTCTCGTTTAGAAACCTTCCCTGAAGCTTCTGTTGTTGTGATTTTTGCACGGAGATAGGGTTTGATAATTTTATAAAAATTAAATGTGAATTTGATAAGTGAATGTTGGTTTGATTGATTATTGTTTGAATTTGATTAAGTTTTTGTTGAATTATTATTGTTTGCTTGAGATTTTGGTTCGGCTATATATAAACAACCAGCTGGGGTGTTTTGATTATTTTGGGACTATTGTGATGTGATATTTAGAGATAAATTTTGATGAGGTTTGATGGCCGCGAGATTAAATTAAAAGTTGTGAAAAATCAATTACCGAAACCGTTGAAAAACTAATTAAAAATCAAGTAATTTTGATAAACTTTAAATGAATTTGATTTGGTTCTTTGAAAATCATAAAACCCTCATGTTTTGACTATTTTGTGGCCAAATATAATTAAGAAAGAGTTTTAGGGCTGGAAGTTAAATAAAAGAAAGTTTGTGAGTTAAAATTGAATTTTTAGAAGTTTAGTGATTAAAATATAATTTCTAAAAAGTTTGGGGGTCAAAATGAATTTTCAAAAGCTTTAAGAACTATAATAGCTTATTTTGAATTATTAAAGAAATGATTATGTTTTAAGTTTTATTGAGAAAAGTATTATGTTTGAATTTGATTTATCAAGAAAAGGTTAATGTTTCGAGTTTGACTTATTTGAGGAAGAGAGGAAAGATGCAGTGGCGTTGTCCACTTGTTCCGGATAAGGATTTGAGACTCCAGGTAAGATGCAGTAGTGTTGTCCACTTGCTCCGGCTAAAGGTTCGAGACTCTGAGTAAGAAGCAAGGGTTGAGTTCTATCACCACTTGCTCCAGAAAAGAGACGAGGAAGAAAAATGAAGAAAAATGAGTTTGATTATGAAATTGAATGAATATAATAAATGAGACATGGTTGAGGATGATTGATGATAAGTATGTTTGTGTTTTCTCTCTAGTTGTAAGGGTGACAGGGCACCTAATCCCTCTAATGGTGACAGGGCACGTATTTCCTCTAATGGTATTAATGCGCAACAGAGAAACAGAATCTGGATTAGCTACTGGACATGTCGGGTTTGGCTATATAACCAACAAATGAGCTCATTAGCCATAGGACAAACATGCATCATACTTGTTTGCGTAAATTTGTTAGTGAGTGTGTTTCTTGTGATTGTGGGTGTACTATATGATTGTTTGATTTCTGTGTTTTTTATTCGTTAAGTCTAATTGTATTCGATTGCTCGTTGCTGTTGGCTAAGGAAATAAAATAAACATAACTATACACCCCGACCCTACTAAGAACTCCCCAGTTCTTACCCCTGGTGTGCGAAATCGTGATTGTTCCTTCCTTGGTAACGGCGCTAAAAACTTAATACGCACGTTCATGTTCTTTATTCTGTTTCACAACTTCGTACAACTAACCAGCAAGTGCACTGGGTCGTCCAAGTAATAAACCTTACGTGAGTAAGGGTCGATCCCACGGAGATTGTTAGTATGAAGCAAGCTATGGTCACCTTGTAAATCTCAGTTAGGCGGATATTAAAAGGTTATGGAGTTTTCGAATAATAATATTAATTAAACAGAAAATAAAGATAGAGATACTTATGTAATTCATTAGTGAGAATTTCAGATAAGTGTATAGAGATGCTTTCGTTCCTCTGAACCTCTGCTTTCCTGCTGTCTTCATCCAATCCTTCCTACTCTCTTCCATGGCAAGCTTTGTGTAGGGCATCACTATTGTCAATGGCTACTTCCCATCCTCTCTGTGAAAATGGTTCGATGCGCTGTCACTGCATGGCTAATCATCTGGATGTTCTCGATCATACTGGAATAGGATTCACCCCCATTTGCGTCTGTCACTACGCCCAGTACTCGCGAGTTTGAAGTTTGTCACAGCCATCCCTTCCCGGATCCTACTCGGAATACCACAGACAAGGTTTAGACTTTCCAGATCTCAGGAATGGCCATCCATGGGTTCTAACTTATACCACGAAGATTCTAATATCTCGGACTCGGTCCTCTGTATTAGATATCCAAGAGATACTCATTCTAGCTTATTTGCATGTAGAACGGAAGTGTTTGTCAGGCACGCATTCATAAGTGAGAATGATGATGAGCGTCACATAATCATCACATTCATCATGTTCTTCGGAGCGAATGGATATCTTAGAATAGGAATAAAGCTTGAATTGAATAGAAAAATAGTAGTACTTTGTATTAATTCATGAGGAACAGCAAAGCTCCACACCTTAATCTATGGAGTGTAGAAACTCTACTGTTGAAAATACATAAGTGATAATGGTCCAGGCATGGACGAATGGCCAGCCCCCATGAAAGTCTAAGATAGCATAAAACTAATCAAAGATGATCCGAAGATGTCAAATACAATAGTAAAAAGTCCTATTTATACTAGACTAGCTACTAGGGTTTACAGAAGTAAGTAATTGATGCAGAAATCCACTTCTGGGGCCCACTTGGTGTGTGCTTGGGCTGAGCATGAAGCTTTCACATGGAGAGGTCAATTTTGGAGTTGAACGCCAGTTTGTAACGTGTTTCTGGCGTTGAACTCCACTTTGCAACTTGTTTCTGGCGCTGAACGCCAGACTAAAACATGAAACTGGCGTTCAACGCCAGTTTGCATCATCTAAACTCGCGAAATGTATAAACTATTATATATTGCTGGAAAGCCCTGGATGTCTACTTTTCAACGCAATTAGAAGCGCGCCATTTAGAGTTCTGTAGCTCCAGAAAATCTACTTTGAGTGCAGGGAGGTCAGAATCCAATAGCATCTGCAATCCTTCTTCAACCTCTGAATCTGATTTTTGCTCAAGTCCCTCAATTTCAGCCAGGAAATACCTGAAATCATAGAAAAACACACAAACTCATAGTAAATTCCAGAAATGAGATTTTTAATTAAAAACTAATAAAAATATACTAAAAACTAACCAAATCATACTAAAAACCATGTAAAAACAATGCCAAAAAGTGTATAAAGTATCTGCTCATCACAACACAAAACTTAAATTGTTGCTTGTCCCCAAGCAACTGAAAATCGAATAGGATAAAAAGAAGAGAATATACTATAAATTCCAAAATATTAATAAAACATAGCTCCAATCAGATGAGCGGGACTTGTAGCTTTTTGCCTCTTGAATAGTTTTGGCATCTCACTTTATCCATTGAAGTTCAGAATGATTGGTATCTATAGGAATTCAAAGTTCAGATAGTGTTATTGATTCTCCTAATTCAGTATGTTGATTCTTGAACACAGCTACTTTATGAGTCTTGGCCGTGGCCCTAAGCACTTTGTTTTCCAGTATTACCACCAGATACATAAATGCCACAGACGCATAACTGGGTGAACCTTTTTAGATTGTGACTCAGCTTTGCTGAAGTCCCCAATTAGAGGTGTCCAGGGTTCTTAAGCACACTCTTTTTTTTTTCTTTGGACCTTGACTTTAACCGCTCAGTCTCAAGTTTTCAGTTGACACCTTCACGCCACAAGCACATGGTTAGGGACAGCTTAGTTTAGCCGCTTAGGCCAGGATTTTATTCCTTTAGGCCCTCCTATCCACTGATGCTCAAAGCCTTGGATCCTTTTTATTTACCCTTGCCTTTTGGTTTTAAGAGCTTTTGGCTTTTTCTGCTTGCTTGTTCTTTTTCTCTTTTTTTTTCGCAAGCTTTGTATTCACTGCTTTTTCTTGCTTCAAGAATCATTTTTATGATTTTTCAGATTATCAAATAACATGTCTCCTTGTCATCATTCTTTCAAGAGCCATCATATTTAACATTCTTAAACGTCAAATTCAAAAGACATATACACTATTCAAGCATTCATTCAGAAAACAAAAAGTATTGTCACCACATCAAAATAATTAAACTAGTTTCAAGGATGAATTCGAAACCATGTACTTCTTGTTCTTTTGTTTTTAAAACATTTTTCATTTAAGAG
The DNA here is from genome assembly GCF_003086295.3 of Arachis hypogaea. Lineage (NCBI taxonomy): Eukaryota > Viridiplantae > Streptophyta > Magnoliopsida > Fabales > Fabaceae > Arachis > Arachis hypogaea. The sequence continues at coordinate 80,686,665 of NC_092050.1, forward strand.
AGGTGATGGATTCATATTCACTACTTTAAGGCATAGACACTTAGATACTAATGATCATGTAATAAGACACAAACATAAATAAACATTTAACATAAAAAATGAAAAACAGAAAATTTAAGAACAAGGAATGAGTCCACCTTAGTGATGGTGGCGTTTCCTTCTTGAGGAACCAATGATGTCCTTGAGCTCTTCTATGTCTCTTCCTTGTCTTTGTTGCTCCTCCCTCATTGCTCTTTGATCTTCTCTAATTTCATGAAGGATGATGGAGTGCTCTTGATGTTCCACCCTTAGTTGTCCCATGTTGGAACTTAATTCTCCTAGGGAGGTGTTGATTTGCTCCCAAAAATTCTGTGGAGGAAGGTGCATCCCTTGAGGCATCTCAGGGATTTCTTGGTGATGAGCTTCTTCATGCGTCCCTTGAGATCCATGAATAGGCTCTCTTATTGGCTCCATCCTTTTCTTAGTGATGGGCTTGTCCTCATCAATGAGAATATCTCCCTCTATGTCAATCCCAGCCAAATTGCATAGATGGAAAATGAGGTGAGGAAAGGCTAACCTTGTAGAGTTCTTGAGGTATAACCTCATGAACCTCCACTTCCTCCCCAATCATGATACTGTGGATCATGATGGCCCGGTCTACAGTAACTTCAGACCGGTTGCTAGTGGGAATGATTGAGCATTGAATGAACTCCAACCATCCTCTAGCTACAGGCTTAAGGTCCAGTCTTCTCAGTTGAACCGGTTTGCCTTTTGAGTCAATCTTCCATTGAGCTCCTTCCACACATATGTCCATGAGGACTTGGTCCAACCTTTGATCAAAGTTGACTCTTCTTGTGTAGGAGCGTGCGTTCTCTTCCATGATTGGCAAGTTGAACGCCAGCCTTTCATTTTCCGGACTGAAATCTAAGTAGTTCCCCCGAACCATGGTGAGCCAAGGCTTTGGATTCGGGTTCACACTTTGATCATGGTTCCTAGTAATCCATGAGTTTGCATAGAACTCTTGAACCATTAGGATTCCGACTTGCTGAATGGGGTTGGTTAGGATTTCCCAGCCTCTTCTTTGGATCTCATGTGGGATCTCCGGATACTCATTTTTCTTGAGTTTGAAAGGGACCTCGGGGATCACCTTCTTCTTGGCCACAACATCATAGAAGTGGTCTTGATGGACTTTAGAGATGAATCTCTCCATCTCCCATGACTTGGAGGTGGAAGCTTTTGTCTTCCCTTTCCCTTTTCTAGAGGTTTCTCCGGTCTTAGGTGCCATAATGGTAATGGAAAAACAAAAGCTTATGCTTTTACCACACCAAACTTAGAATATTTCTCGCCTTCGAGCAAAAGAAGAAAGAAAAGAAGTAGAAGAAGAGAAAATATGGAGGAGAGTGAGGGGGTGTACTCGGCCAAGGTATAGAAGAGAGGGTTGTGTTGTGTGGAAATGAAGGAGGGATGGAGGGGTTTATATAGTGAGGGGAGAGGGGGTAGGTTCGGCCATATTTGGTGGGTTTGGGTGGGAAAGTGATTTTGAATTTTGAAGGTAGGTAGGGTTTATGGGGAAGAGTAGATGGATGTGAGTGGTGGTAGGTGGTAATAGGGAAGAGAGATTGAGGTGATTGGTGAAGGGTTTTGGGGAAGGGTGTTTATTGGGAAGAGAGGATGAATGTTGAGAAGAGGGAAGAATATGAGTGGAGGTAGGTGGGGATCCTGTGGGGTCCACAGATGCTGAGATGATCCTGTGGGGTCCACAGATCCTAAGGTGCCAAGGATTTGCATCCTTGCACCAATTAGGCATGTAAAATGCCTTTGCATGCAATTCTGGCGTTTAAACGCTGAATTGATGCTTGTTCTAGGCGTTCAACGCCTAGATGCAGCATGTTTCTGGTGTTGAACGCCAGTTCTATGCTTGTTTCTGGCGTTCAGCGCCAGCTCTTCTCAGGGTGCATTCCTGGCGTTTGAACGCCAGGATGTTGCTTGTTTCTGGCGTTCAACGCCAGATCCATGCTCTGTTCTGGCGTTGAACGCCAGCCAGATGCTCCTTACTGGCGTTTAAACGCCAGTAAGTCCTTCCTCCAGGGTGTGATTTTTCTTCTGCTGTTTTTGATTCTGTTTTTAATTTTTGTATTTATTTTGTGACTCCACATGATCATGAACCTAGTAAAACATGAAAGAACAATAAAAATAAAAATAAAATTAGATAAATAAAAATTGGGTTGCCTCTCAACAAGCGCTTCTTTAATGTCAATAGCTTGACAGTGGGCTCTCATGGAGCCACACAGGTGATCAGATCAATTTTATAGACTCCCAACACCAAACTTAGAGTTTGGATATGGGAGTTCAACACCAAACTTAGAGTTTGGCTGAGGCCTCCCAACACCAAACTTAGAGTTTGACTGTGGGGGCTTTAGTTAACTCTGTACAGAGAGAAGCTTTCTATGCTTCCTCTCCATTGTTACAGAAAGAGATTCTTGAGTTTTAAACACAAGGTTGTCCTCATTCAGTTGAAGGATCAATTCTCCTCTGTCTACATCAATCACAGCTCTTCCAAGGATAATGGATTCATCCTCATCCTTCCCAGTGTCTAGGATTATGAAATCAGCAGGGATGTAAAGGCCTTTAACCTTTACTAACACGTCCTCTACTAGTCCATAAGCCATTTTCATAGATTTGTCTGCCATCTCTAATGAGAAATTGGCAGCCTGTACCTCAAGGATTCTGAGTTTCTCCATTACAGAGAGTGGCATGAGGTTTATCCCTGACCCAAGGTCACATAGAGCCTTCTCAAAGGTCATGGTGCCTATGGTACAAGGTATTAAGAACTTTCCAGGATCTTGTTTCTTCTGAGGTAATGTCAGTTGATCCAGATCACTCAGTTCATTGATGAGCAAGGGAGGTTCATCTTCCCAAGTCTCATTACCAAATAATTCGGCATTTAGCTTCATGATTACACCAAGGTACTTGGCAACTTGCTCTTCAGTAACATCCTCATTCTCTTCAGAAGAGGAATACTCATCAGAGCTCATGAATGGCACAAGGAGGTTCAATGGAATCTCTATGGTCTCCAGATGAGCCTCAGATTCCTTTGGTTCCTCAGAGGGAAACTCCTTGTTGATCACTGGACGTCCTAGGAGGTCTTCCTCACTGGGATTCACGTCCTCTTCCTCTTTTGTGGGTTCGGCGATGATTGATATATCAATGGCCTTGCACTCTCTCTTTGGATTCTCTTCTGTATTGCTTGGGAAAGTACTAGGAGGTGTTTCATTGATTTTCTTGCTCAGCTGGCACACTTGTGCCTCCAAATTTCTTATGGAAGACCTTGTTTCATTCATGAAACTCATAGTGGCCTTAGATAGATCAGAGACTAAATTTGCTAAGCTAGATGGATTCTGCTCATAATTCTCTATCTGTTGCTGAGTGGATGATGGAAAAGGTTTACTATTGTTAAACTTGTTTCTTCCACCATTATTAAAGCCTTGTTGAGGCTTTTGTTGACCTTTCCATGAGAAATTTGGATGATTTCTCCATGAGGGGTTATAGGTGTTTCCATAAGGTTCACCCATGTAATTCGCCTCTGCTATTGCAGGGTTCTCAGGATCATAAGCTTCTTCTTCAGAAGATGCCTCTTTAGTACTGTTGGATGATTCCTTCAATCCATTCAGACTCTGAGAGATCATATTGACTTGTTGAGTCAATATTTTATTCTGAGCCAATATGGTATTCAGAGTATCAATTTCAAGAACTCCCTTCCTCTGAGGCGTCCCATTACTTACAGGATTCCTCTCAGAAGTGTACATGAACTGGTTATTTGCAACCATGTCAATGAGTTCCTGAGCTTCTACAGGCGTTTTCTTTAGGTGAATGGATCCACCTGCAGAATGGTCCAATGACATCTTTGATAACTCAGATAGACCATCATAGAATATATCCAGGATGGTCCATTCTAAAAGCATGTCAGAAGGACACTTTTTGGTCAGTTCCTTGTATCTCTCCCAAGCTTCATAGAGGGATTCTCCTTCTTTCTGTCTGAAGGTTTGAACATCCACTATAAGCTTGCTAAGCTTTTGAGGAGGAAAGAACTTGGCAAAGAAAGCCGTGATCAGCTTATCCCAAGAGTTTAGGCTATCTTTAGGTTGAGAGTCCAACCATACTCTAGCTCTGTCTCTTACAGCAAACGGGAAAAGCATAAGCCTGTGGACTTCAGGATCAACCCCATTGGTCTTAACAGTATCACAGATCTGCAAGAATTCAGTTAAGAACTGAAAGGGATCTTCAGATGGAAGTCCATGAAACTTGTAATTTTTTTCCATCAGAGAAACTAATTGAGGTTTAAGCTCAAAGTTGTTTGCTCCAATGGCAGGAATTGAGATGCTTCTTCCATGTAAATTGGAATTAGGTGCCGTGAAGTCACCAAGCATCCTCCTTGAATTATTATTATTTTCGGCCATATTGTCTTCTTCTTTTTCGAAAATTTCTGTCAGATTTTCTCCATGGAGTTGTGCTTTAGCTTCCCTTAGCTTCCTCTTCAGAGTCCTTTCAGGTTTAGGATCAGCTTCAACAAGAATGTTCTTATCCTTATTCCTGCTCATATGAAAAAGAAGAAGAAAGCAGAAAATATGGAATCCTCTATGTCATAGTATAGAGATTCATTTATGTGAGTAGAAGAAGAGAAGAATGTAATGTAAGGAAGAGAAGAGGAAAAACTCGAACACAGAGAGGAGGATAGGGTTCGAATTTTTGGGTGGAAGAGAAGTGTTAGTAGATGAATAAATAAATAGAAGGAGATGAGAGGTGAGAAAATTTCGAAAATTAATTAAAATAAAAATTAAATTTAAAGTTAAATTTCGAAAATTAAAGTTTGAAATTAAATTAAAAATTAAAATTTAAAGTAATTAGTTAATTAAAAAGGAATTTTGAAAAAAAGAGGGAGGGATTTTCGAAAATTAAAGGTAGAAAGTTAGTTGGGCAGTTTTGAAAAAGATAAGAATCAAACAAAAAGTTAAGTGGTTAAGAGATTTTGAAAATCAAATTTTGGAAAGATAAGATTGAAATTTGAAAAAGATGTGATTGAAACAAAAAGATAAGATTGATTGAAAAAGATTTGAAAGTCAAATTTTGAAAAGATTGGAAGTTAGAAAAGAAGTTAGAAAAGATTTTAAATTTGATTTCGAAAAAGATATGATTGAAAATTATTTTGAAAAAGGTTTGAAAAATAAATTTAAAAAGATTTGATTTTGAAAATTAAAGTTGATTACTTGACTAACAAGAAACAAAAAGATTTGATTTTAAAATTTAAAGATTGAACCTTTCTTATTAGGCAAGTAACAAACTTTACATTTTTGAATCAATCACATTAATTGTTAGTAATATTTTCGAAAATATGAGATAGAATTAAGAAAAATATTTTTGAAAAATATTTTTATAATTTTCGAAAATAAATAAGAAAAAATGAAAAAGATTTGATTTTTGAAAAAGATTTTGAAAAAGATAGGATTTCCAAATTGAAAATTTGATTTGACTCATAAGAAACAACTAAATTTTAAAAAGTTTTGAAAAAGTCAACTCAAATTTTTGAAAATTTATGAGTGAAAAAGGAAAAGATATTTTTTTATTTTTGAATTTCTTATGATGAAAGAGAAAAACACAAAATTGACACAAAACATAGAAATTATGAATCAAAACAACTAATGCATGCAAGAACACTTTGAATGTCAAGATGAACACCAAGAACACTTTGAAGATCAAGATGAACATCAAGACTTATTTTTGAAAATTTTTAAGAAAAGAAAAAACATGCAAGACACCAAAATTAAAAATTTGTATTCTTTAGACATTAATAATTCAAGAATGCATATGAAAAATAAGGAAAGACACAAAACAAAAAAATATGAAGATCAAACAAGAAGACTGGCCAAGAACAACTTGAAGATCATGAAGAATGCAATGCATGAAATTTTCGAAAATAATTTTTTGAAAATTAAAAAGATGCAATTGACACCAAACTTAAATATTGACTCTAGACTCAAACAAGAAACACAAAAATTATTTTTGGTTTTGTGATTTTATAAAAAAAAATTTTTTTGTATTTTTCGAAAATTAATTGGGAAAAACGAAAAAGAGAATATATTTTTTTCTTTATATATTTTTCAAAAATAAGAAATAAAAAGCTTAAAATTAAAATAAAATTACCTAATCTGAGCAACAAGATGAACCGTCAGTTGTCCAAACTCGAACAATCCCCGGCAACGGCGCCAAAAACTTGGTGTGCGAAATCGTGATCGTTCCTTCCTTGGTAACGGCACTAAAAACTCAATACGCACGTTCATGTTCTTAATTCTGTTTCATAACTTCGTACAACTAACCAGCAAGTGCACTGGGTCATCCAAGTAATAAACCTTACGTGAGTAACGGTTGATCCCACGGAGATTGTTGGTATGAAGCAAGCTATGGTCACCTTGTAAATCTCAGTCAGGCAGATATTAAAAGGTTATGGAGTTTTCGAATAATAATAATATTTAAACAGAAAATAAAGATAGAGATACTTATGTAATTCATTAGTGAGAATTTCAGAAAAGTGTATAGAGATGCTTTCGTTCCTCTGAACCTCTGCTTTCCTACTGTCTTTATCCAATCCTTCCTACTCCCTTCCATGGCAAGCTTTGTGTAGGGCATCACCGTTGTCAATAGCTACTTCCCATCCTCTCTGTGAAAATGGTCCGATGCGCTGTCACTGCATGGCTAATCATCTGGAGGTTCTCGATCATACTGGAATAGGATTCACCCTCCTTTTGCGTCTGTCACTACGCCAGTACTCACGAGTTTGAAGTTCGTCACAGCCATCCCTTCCCGGATCTTACTCGGAATACCACAGACAAGGTTTAGACTTTCTGGATCTCAGGAATGGCCATCCATTGGTTCTAACTTATACCACGAAGAATCTAATATCTCGTACTCGGTCCTCTATATTAGATATCCAAGAGATACTCATTCTAGCTTGTTTGCATGTAGAACGGAAGTGTTTGTCAGGCACGCGTTCATAAGAGAGAATGATGATGAGCGTCACATAATCATCACATTCATCATGTTCTTGGGTGCAAATGGATATCTTAGAATAGGAATAAGCTTGAATTGAATAGAAAAATAGTAGTACTTTGTATTAATTCACGAGGAACAGCAGAGCTCCACACCTTAATCTACGGAGTGTAGAAACTCTACCGTTGAAAATACATAAGTGATAATGGTCCAGGCATGGCCGAAAGGCCAGCCCCCATGAAAGTCTAAGATAGCATAAAACTAATCAAAGATGATCCAAAGATGTCAAATACAATAGTAAAAAGTCCTATTTATACTAGACTAGCTACTAGGGTTTAGAGAAGTAAGTAATTGATGCAGAAATCCACTTCCGGGGCCCACTTAGTGTGTGCTTGGGCTGAACATGAAGCTTTCACGTGGAAAGGTCAATTTTGGAGTTGAACGCCAGTTTGTAACGTGTTTCTGGCGTTGAACTCCACTTTGCAACTTGTTTCTGGCGCTGAACGCCAGACTGCAACATGGAACTGGCGTTTAACACCAGTTTGCATCATCTAAACGCGGGAAAAATATGGACTATTATATATTTCTGGAAAGCCCTTGATGTCTACGTTTCAACGCAATTGGAAGCGCACCATTTCAAGTTCTGTAGCTCCAGAAAATTCACTTTGAGTGCAGGGAGGTCAGAATCCAACAGCATCTGCAGTCCGTCTTCAACCTCTGAATCTGATTTTTGCTCAAGTCCCTCAATTTCAGCTAGAAAATACCTGAAATCACAGAAAAACACACAAACTCATAGTAAAGTCCAGAAATGTGATTTTTAATTAAAAACTAATAAAAATATACTAAAAACTAACCAAATCATACTAAAAACTATGTAAAAACAATGCCAAAAAGCGTATAAATTATCCGCTCATCAACCCCCTATTTCCACCCCTTTTCAGCTACAGGTGCGAAAGTTTAGTGCGGAGATACAGGAGTATAGAAGAGTATGTTTATAAGTTGATTTGTTAGAATTTATTTTTTCCTTGCCTTGTTAGTTAGAGTTTTATTCAGAGGGGTAGGTTTTGTAATTGGTTTTGTACGTGTTACTATAATATATTATTAACATTATGTATGTGAAATTGTGTTATTTGTTCTTGTTAGAAAAGTTTTGAGTGTTTAGTAAAACCATCGGTAGATTTACACGTAGAGGCTCACACCTTATTATTAATTATATGAGAGTCGTCGTAATACCCCCACTATCAGAGTGACGCACCTGGAAGCCTGATATTCTGATAGCAATGGTGTTACAGAGCTAGCTCCGCTTCACTGCAAAATCAATACAAACAAGCCAAGGTAATCCACAAAATCTAATTACAACAATAACTCAATATTCATACTAGGGTTCTTATTCAAAATTATGGATAATAAAGAGATTGAGCTTCCTTACCTTGCACCACTCATTCTCGGGTCAAAACCCCGCTTGAGATTATGCTTGAGCTTCCTCTAAAGCATCAAAATCATAATATCTCAACACCCGTTTAACAAAAAATTAAATAAAAAAATTGAGAAAAATAGAATACTGGGAAAGAATTTCAAGGTTTCTTACACAATGTTCAAATAAAATAGAAGTGGGTTCCGAGACGAACACATGGCCACAAACGGCTTGTGAATTAGAGCTCTGGAGCAAAAGTTTTGGGCAAATAAAGATAATGATGAATAGTGCCAAGGGTTTTGAGTTTTCACCTCTCTTCTCTCTTCCTCTACCATGTCTCTCTCAATGAAATGGGAAAGATGTTGAATTTCTTTGCTAAGTGTGGGTTTCTTGGGTCCAATGTAACATGGGTCTGGTTCAATTATTTTAGCCCGTTGGCCCAACTTTGGGCTATAACTTTTGAAATTAGTGTTTTAATTCGCGTTCTAAATATTTTGTTTTCCTAAATTATAAATTATAATTTCTTAACCTTCTTTGCTCATAATTAATTTAATAAATTAATTATCTATCATTTTTTCTAGGTTTTACCTTAGCAAAAAAATTAGCATGCACAAACATAATTTCCCGTGTTTAAAGAACATCACTTTTACCGCACTTAGAGCTTTCTTTTTCTTTTTATTTGCAGCATTTGCAATTTATTTTTCTATGTTCAATCCCAATCTATTTTTCGGAAGTCCTCTTGTTCTCAATCGTGGAGGATTTTGAAGCTTGTTAATATCTTCCAACGAAGCATCGTCGTGAGATAACGAACATCTTTCTTTGCATTTGCCTTTGCATTCTTGCATCTTAACCATAGCATTATCATAAACGCGGTGCAGAATCCCACTCAACTCCTCAGATTTTGATGTAAGTTCACAAATATTTTGTAATTAAAATAGCAAATCGTCAAATCTCATACTTCTTGGCTCTAATAAAAGCTCGTCATGGCTGCTCTTGATATGTGTGTACCTCCTCTTTACGTTCTTACTCAATCGTTCCAATATATATCTTGGGGACACTTTATTTACTCATTCAAAGCTTAACATGCTCAGAGAGTGACAGCACAATATCCCTCTTGACTCAAATAATAAGCATTGACTTTTAACTTCAGATGATATCGTATCGTATGTAACTACAAACTTGTTGAATGTTGAGTTAGAAACCTGTTCTACAACTTTATATACCATATAACCTAGAGCGGACTGCGTTGATCTTATGATGCAATTCACCTTTTCTCTAAATTGTTCTTGGACTTTCCTGAACTTTTCATGAGTATAAACATGCTGAAATTGAGGTTCTATTAAGGATTTTGTTGCACACGGTATGATGGTATGAAAATCTGCAGCATCCGATTCTCTCTCTGCTCTCTACTTCCTAGGCAATTATCGTATTGTATGACAAATTGGATAAGTGAGCTGTTGTGTGTAATAAACTTGTTAAAAAAAGCATGCATGCTCTCGCTCCTTTGTGTGGATCTTATCTTGGCCCAAAAGTGGTGATCGAGATAAACTGAAATCCATAAATGACGAACTTCAAAAAGCTTTGAAAAAATCAGAAAATACCTAAATCGGAACCAAAATATACTGAAAGACATACCATTTGGCACCTCTATTGCACAAGCAAAACACATAGATATCCACACACTAAAAGTAATAACATCAGTTAATCCTAATAAAGATCTGAAAGACACTTATTGTCCCCAACACCATACATCATCAGAAAATCATTCCAATTCCTATCAAATGATTCTTTTGTAAAAGAGTTCCACACAACATAACTCAACTCGTGTTCAATTTTTTCGTGTCTCTTTTGGCCATTTAATTTACTTGGGATCATCTTCACGATATGCCAAACACATTACTGGTGAATTGTTGTGGGCATACAAGCCTCAACAGCCTTTTGTCTTGATGCGCATTGATTGGTAAGAATGCCTTTCGGAGCATTTCTTCCCCATGAATCCAATATTCAAGTAACCATTTGAATGATTGAATATTCTCATTTTTCATCAAAATACATCCCAGAATTGTTGAATGACCATGGTGATTCCCCCCAACAAAAGAACCAAAAACCAGATTATACTTGAATACAACGACACAGAAACAAATCATATATACATCAAAAAACTATTTGTATACATCGAAAGTATTTCAAAATACAGATAAACCATAACAACATATTACCTGTTTGTATTGTAAGTGGTATCGAAAGAAATAACATCTACAAAATACTCATAGGCAGCCTGCTACTTGCATCGGCCCAAAAAGCAATTTTAATTGACTGATCAACCTCAAATTCAAGCCCGAAAAAGAAATTTTATTTCTTCTCAATTCTTAATAAGTATTTCCCAAATTCTTTTGCTTCCTTCAAGTGTGTTAAAAGTTATCCCAACTTTTGGAATAAGCTGCTCATCAACATCATACAAAAACTGAAAATACACCAAAATTGTTCCAAAATACACCATATTAGAATCTAAAATACACTGAAACTTTGAACGAAATAGGTTTATCAAAATAATAAAGTCAGATTCAAAACTCGTATATTACATTCAAATTTAAACCATCAACCAGAACAATAATTTTTACAGACAAAAATAAAATTATTCAACTACAGAATCATAAACAACTCACAAACTACATTAACTAGATTCAAACCACACCTCACCACTTGATTCGATTCAAAACAATAATACAACTCAACCTAGATCAATTGAAAGTCTGAACCTAAACATACATAAAAAAATTACCAAACTACAACAATTTATAAATAGAAATACACCAAAATGAGAACGTAACAAATTCATCAAAATAATAATTCAGATTCAGAACTCTTACATTACATTCGATTGAAACCATCAACCATGAACAATAATTTTCAAAGACAAAAACAATATTATTCGCCTACAGAATCATAAATTATGAATGAACTACATTAACTAGAATAGAACAAGACCTCAGCCACTTGATTCAATTCAAAATAATAATCCACTTCTCTCTAGTTCAATTGACATTCCATACTTGAATCATTCATTATCTTCGACAATAAAATACCTGTTCAAACATGATTTCATAGCTTGATTTCAAAAACTTTGATCCGAATCTTCTAATAAGATAAAAGAACATTGAACTTGAACGAAGAAAATGCAGAGAATAAAAAGAACATAGAGAAAGAAGAGAAACGCATAATGCAGAGATGGAACAGAACATAGAGATGTAAAAAATGCTGAGAAAATTAGAGAAAAGAAACAAAATCTACATGAAAAAGGCTGTTATATATATTCGCACATTGAGTCCAAAGTTTGTTAGAAGTAGTGGCGCGCGGAGGTGAATTAGGTCAAAGCTACTTGGTTAGACTTGGTTGGTTAAATGACTTGGATGTAGAGATTAATTGATAAATTAATAAATAAAAAAAGGCAAGGAGTGAAACAAGTCGGGTTAGATATCTACAAGAAGATAAATACTAATACTAAAATATCTTGTGTAAAAATAATAATTAAGATATTGATATTATTATTATATTAAATAAAATGTCAAATGACTTAATAATTTTAAACTATCATCTTTAAATGAAAATATATAACAATACTCATAATTGTAAAAGAATTTATATAGAATTCTAGTTCCACTGGAAACTCTAGAAGGCATGTGAACCAATGCCTTTAAGGGCTGAAGAAACTCCGATTCAAGGGTATAGGGTAGCATAACCACACATTGTTTCACTAATTCCAAAGCAATATTTATCATAACAACCCAGCAATAAGTTAACTGTACTTAAAATCAAATATTAATCCAAAACACCACTAAATTACCAAATATTTCAGTGTTGATACATTGTGAAAGGAGCACAACGGCATTGTCGGCATTGTCATTGACCAACTGATCTCGGAATGTTTTAGAATAAAGGTAGAGAGTCATTTTTTTTGTGGCCCATAATGGTAGCAAGAAGAGAAGGTATCTCACTCTTTTCGGTCTTCCCGTTAATTAGTAGATTTTGTTTAACATCACTAGTTTCTTCTATCATATAATTTGCTATGCTTCTGTTGTCGGTAAGATCTGTAGCAAGCTAAGAACGAGAACCGTGTAACTACAGTTGTCTTGCATTTTAAGTAATTTATTTTTTCCTACATCTACCAATTTCTTTACATGTCTTAGTGTCCTGTGATTGCCACCACGTGGAGCACTACCCTTCCCAAGTGGGATGTAGTGGTATATATAGCACTAGCATTGAGGTTCAGGATTGATTTTACTGTATCATAATCATTTTCTTCTATATTACTGAACAACTTAGACTGACCAAAGATACCCATGACTACCTACAATTTTCAAAATTTAAATTAAACATATATGCACTACATATGGATTTTTTTAGCTAAATAAAATAAATATTTTATTTACGGATATAGGTAATTTGGAGCGTTTTTACCGATTTGCATTGCATTACTTATCTCGTTTACAGTGTAAATGAAATAAGTGTGCGTATATCTTGTTTACACTGTAAACGAGATAAGACACATCATGAAGTTTACGTATCACATTTACACACGTGTTATCACATATAGCATATCTCATTTACAGTGAAAACGATATATACACACACTTATTTCGTTTACACTGTAAATGAGATAAAGCTTAGATACGTCTATATAAGGAACTCATTGAAAGCACCTCAAGTGTCACTCTCATTACCTTTTAACCTTCATTTCTCCCTTTGTCGGACATTTTTCTTGATATCTTTGAGATACTCAGATGTTATGGTGCACAGATGCACGAGACGATGACATCAACTGCCTAAATGTGATTTGGTACATCGCGGGAGCGATTGACTTCTAGGTTAGTGTTTTTGTTTTCCTCTTTTAAATAAATAAACATATAATTATAGTTAGGATAGTTTTATAGATTTAATGTTGTTATACATGAGTAGAATAGATTATGTTTTCGTAACATAAAATAAGTTAGTTGGCATGTTATTAACATTTGTTAAATGATGGAATATATTCTTAGTAAATGTTATTTAATTTAATTTAATTTAATTATTAAATTTTTATTACGTTTTCTTAGATTACATGAGTGCACCATCACCCTACAGGACATTTCATACCATCTTGGGTTACGCACTCACGGAGAGCCAATGGATGGGTGCTTGCATGATTTTCACACATGGTACTGTCACCTGACCTGGAAATGGGTAGAGGAGCTCCTTGGTGTCAGGCCTCCTCATGCTCAGCAACAAGGGGCACAGAGGAAGGAGTCATTCTCCATCAAGCTGATGTCGCTAAGGGACTAAGTATGACATATGCCAGCTATTATAGATGCTGCCACCCTTCGACAGTACACTTGGTGTTACATCCTGTTGTTGATCGGGGGTTACCTGATGGCAGACAAATCAAACAATTAGGTCCATATTAGGTGGATGCCCTTATTAGTAGACTTCGAGAGGTGCCGCAGTCTGTCTTGAAGATCTGCTATGCTTGCATAGACGTACCACTCCATATGCTCTGTAGCACATCAATCTACCACAAATATTGTTGGATGCACTCTTCTACTGATCACGTGGATCTACTATATATTTTTTCAGTGGTATCTACTTGAAAGATAGATTCTAATATTTTTGTTTGCTGTGAGGTAACTATTTTCATATACTGCTATAATAGTTTTTATGCATGTAATTCAAAAATTTGTTGCATAAATTGAGAGATTGTTATTGTTGCATATGTCCACAAGTTGATAGGTTGGCCTAGCAGAGTAAAGACCAGTTTGACCAGTAAGTTTTCAGATATCATCTTTGGTTGGACCGGTTACAATTGGATTAGGTACGTAAAAGTGTTTTAGTTAGTTGTCTTTAAATGAGTGGTTCTCCTATGCAATGAACTGAACTTGATGATTATATTACACTTTATTTTGCAGTTCCAATGGACACCGTACGATGACTCAACCCTACAGGCCATTAGTTCGAATTGGTTCAGAGAAGAGACAAAGTGAGGGACATTGATGAGTGTTCTTCCTCTTGTCTGCTTCAACATTGTTGATTTTCACCATGTTGATCGGGTGAAATGTTAGTTCGGAGGCGAGCAGCTGGTGCCTGGAGACCCGATCAATGTTGACCGGTTCTGGACCACGATAAGACGGGACAACGACGTGTGGTGACCCACTTGTCATCAGCAGTAGTATGATAGATGGAAGGCTTGATTTGAGGAAGAATTTATTAGACTCTTTAGCTTAGACAAGGAATTTACTCTTCGAATTATCACACTCAAATATCTACCCAGTGTTACTGTTTCTCATACGACAATTAGGATACACACTTACGACCATATATCCACTACCACTAGACATTTTTGCTTAATTTTTTGAAGAAAAACGGAGGGTAAGAAGTGAAATGTTTGTGTAGAATACAAATAATTGCAGATCCTTTTATAGCTGTTCGAAATTTTTTGTACTTTATCTCGTTTACAGTGTGAACATCATGACTTTTTCAATATCTGGTTACACTGTATACAACGTGTTGAGCATTCTCTCCATGTATCACGTGTGCAAACGTGATACATGCAACTACAAACGTGTCTTATCTCGTTTACAGTGTAAACGAGATATACACACTTATTTCGTTTACACTATAAATAAGATAGGCAATGCAATTCAAGTCAATAAAAATGATAGAAATTATTTATATCCATAAATAAAATATTTATTTTATTTATTTCAAAAAAAATGCTAGTAATCGTAATATATATTTTATACATATTAAAGATGTTATAATAGTTATGTAATTTTAGCGATACTTTTGAATTCAGAGAATGTTTTTTTTTTTAATTTAAAAAGTAGAGAAATATTGTCAAATAATAAAGAATATTAAATTAATTTTAATAACACCTTTTAAATATTCCACAAAATTTTATATCCTGTCATAGCTGCTATAATAATAATCAACATAAATTTCACTTAATAAATATGCATACTAATTAAGTATAAGTTTGCATTACATTGATCTTTCTCTATAAAATTTATAACTCATAATAGTAGAGTGAACATTTACTATGCCTGCAAATCCCCTCTCTAAGACAATTTTATACTAGGCAAATTCTAGTACGAAGATATTTCAATAATTATGATAGTTGTATAAGTATGGTTAAAATTAAAGTTATATTTTTTTTATAATTTGATAATATATTTTTTATTTTTAAAATTAAAAATAGTATTAAATAATAAAAATATTACTTTAATTTTAATAACACTTTTTAACGTACCATAACTGTTATAAAATAGATATACTAGTACCTTTGTACTAATACAACACCTTTAATGCTAGTATTTTTAAAAAGAAAAATCAATATTTTACAGAATCAATGTAATTAACTAAAAAATATTTTTTTTTCACTACAAGATAAACACCTATTCAGCCACATTTTTTTTAGGCTACATTTGAAAAGCGTAGCCTATTCATAGAATAGGCTACGCTTTTCTCCGTGTTGTCTTTTTATAAGAGAAAAGGATACACAAATGCGGCATCATTTAAAAAGCGTAGCCTTAGATATTAAAGATACCACTTATAAAGCGTAGCCGTAGGTTGATATCTATAGGTTCACTTTTCATATCAAAGGAGACGCTTTTAAAGGATAGCCTATTTATTAAGTTTTGGGTGCGTTTTAAAAGTGATGCCTAATGTCTCTAGAGCCAAAAACTTAACACTTAGTAATTTTTTTTCCTTGTTTTTCCTGAAAGCAAACTGATCACCTTAACACTTAGTAAAACTTAGCAAACTTCTTGAGTCTCAGTCACCTTCGATAGCTCAGTCACCTTCATCCTCGTAAACCCTCGATAGCTCAGTCACCCTCGATAGCTCACCATCGTCGCCCCCCACTCACTCTCTTCACTCTCGCCATTGACCCTCTCACTACAAGCGGAAACCCTCTCACTCTCGCCATTGAGAGTCGTCGCCTCCCACTCACGACTCACCTGCACTACTCTCCACGTTGACCGTCGTCACTCCTCTTCGCCATCGCTTGCACTAATCGTCGCTATGCGGCCTTCACCATCGTCGCTGCGCCGCTCTCACCATCGTCATCTCCGTGCTTCTCATCATCGTCTTCGCTGTGCTCACATCATTGAATAGGTATGTATTGATTTCTATTTGCTTTTGAAATTGATCAGTGGCTTAGGGTTCCTATTTTAGGAATTTTAATTTGGGGCTTTTAATCTCTAAAATATGGGTTTGTGAACTGTAATTTGATAACATGCATGCTGTTGTTGATGAAGATGTGTGGTATTTTAGGGTTTGTTAACTGTGATTTAGCTTGTCTATTTTCTCTGTATTTTTGTTTCTGAGACTAAATCCAAATGCAGCGTTAATAAGCTTTTGTTTCTGTGATTTCTCAATGAATAAGTTGGCTTCCGTTTCTCTGTTTTCAGCTTCCTGTTTTCAGCTTCCTGTTTCTAACAGAGTTCTTGCAGTTTGAATGGTTTCTTGGTTAGCCAGAAACAGAAATGGTGTGAAGAATGTAAAGAATGAAAAGAAGACAATGAGTAGAGAAGAAGTAGAAGAGGAAGAAGAAAGGTAAACTGAATTGTAAATTGAATTGAAAGAAAGAAATCTGATTAACATGAAAACCAATCATATACAATCCTGTTTATGTAGCCATATCAGGTGAGCCTTCAACAAAGGCAATAACCTTGTAAGTACCAATAAATATAAAAAGACTATGTTATTTAAACTATAATATATATAATTAAAATTAATTATTAAAATTTATTAAAATATTGATATACTGATATATTTAAAAGCTTTTTTAAATTAATAATTAATACAGAACATAGTATAAGAAATTAATAATATTAATAATAACAATTCCTGTTTTGTACAGAAGTGATACAAAGAGTTTGTGGACTTTGTTAAGGAAATTTCTGATTCCTTGCAAGTTTTATGGTGTCCTCATCAGAATAAATATTATCTCAGGTGCTTCTCAACAATAACCCCAAAGAGAGTTTAATTTGTCTTCTGCAACTTCTTCATCTTTTTCAAGCACAAGATCTTCTACTTCAGGTATGAATTGGGTTTAGGATGCCTCAGTTTTAGAAATCTGATTGTTTGACATCTCCATTGTAGAAATCTAGGTATTCATCTATAAAAATGGGGACATTATAGTTACTTATACCCCTTTTGACTAAAACTACAATTTTTCCCTCAGTTGCTGATTCTTATGGTAATTCTTTTCTGAGACTGAAGTTGATTTCTTGAATAGGTGAATGATTTAATGTGTTATGTGTGTAATATTAAAACACTTGTTCCAACTAAAATAACAATGGGTTCCAATCAGATTACAACAGCAACAACAATTACCAGCCACAATCTCAGACTCTAAGCAGAAGATCAGATGATGGTTACAATTGGAGAAAATATGGTCAGAAACAAGTGAAAGGTAGTGAGAATCCAAGAAGTTACTATAAATGCACATTCCCGAATTGCCCAACAAAGAAGAAATTTGAGAGATCCTTGGATAGACAAATCACAGAGATTGTTTATAAGGGTACTCATAATCACCCTAAGCCTCAGAATACTAGGAGAAACTCTTCATCTTCTTCTAATTCTGCTGCTTTTGCAATTGCTCCCTCCAATCAAATGAACAACTTTGAGGTGACTGATCATCAATCTTATACACATGGTAGTGGACAAATGGATTCTATTGCCACCCTTGAGAACTCCTAAATTTTAGTTGAGGATGATGATTTTGAACAAAGCTCTCAGAGGTGTAAATCAGGTGGAGATGATTATGATGACGATGAACCTGATGCCAAAAGATGGTAAATTTTTAGTTCCATCCTTTTTATTATTATCATTATTATCCAAAGAATTTCAGCTATGTCAGAAATACTTCTGATTTTTTGTTGCTATTTTTGGTTTTAGCCTGATCTTAATTATATATTATTATCTACTTTATGTGGTTAATAACCCAAAGTTCATTTCATGGTCTAATGTTGTTATGAATTATGCAGGAAAATTGAAGGGGAAAATGAGGGAATATCAGGAGGTGGAAGTAGAACAGTGAGAGAACCAAGGGTTGTGGTTCAGACAACAAGTGACATAGATATCCTTGATGATGGCTATAGATGGAGGAAGTATGGCCAGAAAGTAGTTAAGGGCAATCCAAATCCAAGGTAAAAATATTTTTAAGTCACTTCTTTTGATTCATCTTTTTTGGAAATTCTTTCAACTTATTTTATGTTCTATCATGTCACAGTACTTTGATAAATTCCTTTTTTCCTTTTCTCTTGGATCAAACATCGCATGCACATCATAAAAGGACATAATATGTTGTATACTACTACTTGATTCATCTTTTTTTAAATTTGCACTGTAACATGGGTGTACCTACTATTCTGGTATAAAATTTCTTGGTCAAATTAGGCTTTAGGCAACCTCCCTTCTCTTCTTTTCTTTTTCCCTAGTTTGTGCATGTGACACTAGAAGAATAAAGGATACTTATATAAAATCGACTATCAAAATTAATTTTTTGTATCAAATGGAATTTTAGTTAGAAATCAGAAGTTAGTTTGTTTGTTTCAAATTTTGACAATTTGCTGCACTATAACTATTAGACTAGCATCTGTTATAACAGTTATTTTAGTTTCAAAAGTTAGTGTCGATTAGTTTCAAATTCTGATCA
The DNA here is from genome assembly GCF_003086295.3 of Arachis hypogaea. Lineage (NCBI taxonomy): Eukaryota > Viridiplantae > Streptophyta > Magnoliopsida > Fabales > Fabaceae > Arachis > Arachis hypogaea. The sequence goes on from NC_092050.1 coordinate 80,705,792, forward strand.
TTGTAGAACTCGACAGGAAGGAATTTGATTCAAGAGCTATACCCTTGCATGTTTATAAATTCTAAGTAGCCGGTTCAGTCCCCTATTGCAGCTCTTTCCCATTTCTTAAAGATAAGTATTGCTCATAAGTGTAGCAATGGTCGTATGAGCTTGCTGATTTTGTTTAAAATTTAAAATCAATAGTAAAAATATGTGCATGATAAGCAGGTCTTTCCCAGTGTATTTTTGCTTCTTATGCTTACTATATGTCATTCTGTTTCCTGAATTTTGATATCAATGAGGTTGTTGGAGTTTGGGTGCCTGGTTGCAGTTTTATGTGGTATTCTTGTGTCTGTGAAAGCTGAGATTAGCATGACTCTTTCTTTTAGTTGCATTGTCATAGCTACTGGTATTCTTGTGTCTGTGAAGAGAGCTATAACCAAAGCTATTCACTGCCTAAAGTCCTTCAAATTTTAATGGTTGAAGCCATTGTTGGCATAGTAAGAGTTGGTCAATTGGTTCTAATAATTTCCAGAAGATGCAGCTTTGATATGTTCATTTTTATTTTGTTCATTCAAATTTAAGATTTCGATCATAGTTCTCTATTAATGAATTGAGTTTGATTGAGTTGCAAAAGTAATATATGTAACAATATGAATGCAGGCAATAATTAGGGGTGTGACATGGCTTCTACATTATTTTTGGAATGTACACAATTAGCATGTTTATTTGATTCTCGATTTGGTAGTGAATTTGTTTGAAGTTATTTATTATGATGATGAATTGTTGATTTGCTGCAGATTGAGCATTAAGATCCAGTTGCATCTGATGCATTCCATGAATGGTAACCGCCGATGATTCAGATCGAGTCTCCATTTGGAACTGGGAATGGGCCAATGCTGCTCTGCTCTCTGCTCGCCCAGTCTTCATCAAGAATTTGCTTCAATATATGTTCAATTCAGTCGCAGATGTTAGGTGCTCTATTTGACATCAATTTGTTTTTTTCTCTTCTATCAGAAGATTAATAACTTTTATTAGAAGATACTTATGTAGGATACAATATTTTAGTTTTTTATAGTTTATTAGTAGTAAATTCTAAGTGATCTAATGTATATTTTGATACAGGTATGTTTAATTTAGTGTGAGATGTATGAATATTCATTTATGATCATCCCAATATTTTTAGTTCATTATAAATATATTTTGTTAAAGGATAATTTTTATTATTTAAAGAATATTGTATGGTATTATTATGTATTTATTTTTATTTTATAATTTTTGACTAATTTAATTAAAAAAATAGGATTATATATATAATCATATTACTAAATATTAGGTTTTAGAAAAAAAATTATTAGGGACCTAAGGCTACACTTATATATAGTAGCTATAGTATACAAAAAAAAAAAAGAGGGACCTAAGGCTACGCTTATAAAAAGTAGCTATGGTATATAATGTGGTTACGCTTTACAAGTGATGCAGTAGCGTTGAAAAGCATAGCCTATTCTGGAAAAATGAAAGCTGAAAAGCGTAGCCTTTGGTCCTAGACAGCATCACTTGAAAAGCGTAGTCTATTCCCAAACGCCAAAAGCGTAGCCTTTGAGAATAGGCAACGGCCGAATAGGAATCACCCCAAAAAGCGTAGCCGTAGCCCAAAAAGCGTAGCCATAGCCTAAGGCATCATTTTTTCACTTTTGGCTACACTTTTCAAGTGTACCTGAATGGGTGTTTTTCTTGTAGTGTTTTATCGTGAACAATAATACTTTTCTCTTCTCTATGTTTAAAATATATGCTTTTTTTTACAAAATTTAAATAACATATATTTTAATTTATTTAACTAAAATATTTTTCAATAATTATTTTTATATATAAATTATTAATAATTATTTGGTTGATTCAAGAAAAGAAAAGATAATATAAAATATATACTTATTATTATTGTAATATATATTTTTATATTTAATGTTTTATCTTGTTAAAAAATATTTAATGTAAACTTTTAATACGAGTTGAAATCTATTTTGGCTCCTGAAATTTTTGACCGGCCTCAATTTCGACCTCTAAATTTAGAGTTACCCATAAATTTTGAGGTCGAAATTGAGGCCGATCGAAAATTTCAGGGGCCAAAATGGTTTCAACTCGATTTAATACATTTCATCTTTAATGATAGAATATTAAAAATAAATAAAATTTATTACAATAATAGTAATATATATTTTATATTATGATTAATATTATTGTGGTAGTAAAATTAATAATATAAGATATTTTTTTGTTATTATAATATATTTTATTAAGGTATATGTTATATATTAGCTCTTGTAGACGAGGAAAAGATATATTTTAAAAATAGAAGAATAAAGTGTTATTTAAATATCTCGTACGAGATAAAAATGTCATTTTTTAATTATTTTTATATCAAATATTATTTTAAAAATTATGAAACAATACACGATAAAATCATCTTTAAGTACGCTTCTAAGATACACATAAAACTCATTGTTATAAATTATACGTATGGAAAAAGTCAATTAACTAATTTCCCTCTATGTAACGTCTTCTAGCTAGCTTTGTTACCCCTTTCCCTAAATGAGTCCCCTAAATTAATAAGACACACACTAACCAAATTATTCTCTGATTTCTCTCCTTGTATAGAATATTCCTTTTCTTTTCTTACATATATAATCATTTACATAAACTTTTAAGATGAGTAAATATTCATCATATGGTATAAAAAGTATTTTTTTAAAGAATCTAAATTATTTTTTTGTTGTCTCAAAAATTGGAAATTTAAACTTACACAGAACTGACGCTTCCTTTTTTCTGTGGGATATTAGAAGCGATGAATAAAAAATAAGAGAAGTGTTTCAGGGATTATTTAAAATCGAATGATGATTGGACTTGCTTGCGAGGCCTAAACGTTTAAAAAAGGTGGTCTTCAACTTGTTCTGCATCAGGGAGTCGCCGTCCAAATTGTATGTGTGAGAGAATTGGAGGTGATACCTGCAAGATACTACAATGCCTAAGTCAGTAAAGGGTTAAGCAGGTTTAAGTATATTAAAATTTAAGTATACTTGAGGGTGTCAGTGTATTTATAGGTGATAAGCCAATAATCACTGCTGAAGTAGTTCCACTTTTGATGGTGGACAACCGTCCCTTTATCTTGGGGTTGTTGGGATCTCTCTTCTAGAAGCGGATGAGAGATTCAAGGAGGCAGTTGCTCACTTAGTTAAGTATGAGCTGCTTGTTTTAGTCTATCCCGACCTCTTAGAAGAGATCGGATAAGTAGATGAGGCCACTCTTCTTGACTGGGCCTTTTAACTTTATTGGGCCTGGCTTATATTTTGGGTCAGGGTATGAACAGTGCCCCTACTCGTGTCCGATCTCTTCATTTTGAGTCGGATTTGAGTATTAGATAAAGTCGGAGATGCGTAAATCGGCATCTCCTTTTCAAGTCGTAAAACCGATGTGATTTTGAATTGAAAACCGATGCGATTTCAGGTTGTCAACCGTCGCGTCTGTTGGCTTTTCAGCTTCGACACGTGGGGAGCGGTTACATTGGTAACGGTGTACCTTTTTTAATGAGTGGAGGCTTTTACGGTTTTGCCCCTTGCGTCTTTTAAATACCGGTCCCTTTTTCCCTTTCTTCTTTTTCGTCTTCTTCATTCAACTTACTCTCTTTCTTTCGCGCTTTCTTTTTCACCTAAATCTCTTAGTGCTTTGGTGTTTGCTTTCAAAACCTTTGGCTTCCTAGTAATAGTATTTTGGCGCTTATTCTGTCTTTGCTAACAGTTTCCTTCTCCCAGAAAAAGGTTAGTTTTTCACCACTGCACTTTTTCTTACTTTTACATTGTTTTCTCTGTTTCTAACTCCTTTGTTGATTGATAATTAGAAGTTGATAATTGACTTAAATGCCACTAAAGCTAGTCTTTCCTCTAGGATTTGGTTAGGACTTGTTGAATCAAATTAATCCATCCACTTGACTTTCCTCCATGGTTAGGGTTTAACTAAGTGGGAGCAATGGACAATTGTTGTCATAATTGATAAGGATAGCTAGGATAGGACTTCTAATTCTCATTCCTTGCCAAGAGCTTTTCTAGTTGTTAGTTTAATTCTTTTGCCATTTATATTTCTTGTTTCTTATTCTAAAAACCCCAAAAGATACCTCATAACCAATAACAAGAATATTTTATTGCAATTCCTAGGGAGAACGACCCGAGGTTTGAATACTTCGGTTATTAGTTTTATTAGGGGTTTGTACTTGTGACAAACAAATTTTTGTATGAAAGGATTATTGTTGGTTTAGAAAATATACTTGCAACGAGATTTCATTTGTGAAATTCTAAACCGTGAAAAATTCAATCATCAGACGGCTGGGCAACGCATTATTGAATCTCCTCCTTGTGATGTTAATTCGTCCGAGGGGTTGCTGTCGAGTTCTTCCGCTCAGCCCGATGTCGTCCCAACCTCTGCTGCTGAAGAGGTTCCTCTAACCCCTCCGACTACTGTGGCTGACCTGACTTCCTCTCCTGATGATGGCTCTAATCCTCTCCCTGATTTTATCTGATATTTTTGTTAAGGCTTGGTTTATGGGACCTTTTATAAACACTTTTGTGTATGTTTTAAGTATTTTTTATTTCTCGGCTTGTGACTCTGGATCCTTCCTAATAGGATCTTTAACAACTTCTATTTTGGATGTTTTTAGTCTTTTTAATGAGACTTTTTAACAAAGTATCTGTTTTTGCTTGCCTCGTAAAGGAAGTTTATGCCTTTGCAAGTTTTTCTTTTAGGCTTTGTTTGCGTGATGAATGATTTTTCTATTGTTTGCAATGCTTTTGTGGGAGCTTTTTAATAAATGACATTTCATTTTCCATTACTTTGGTACAACATTCAACTTGTTGTGCTATTGAATCATTTTTATAACTTAGGTTATTTTTGCACTGTGTTTTATAACTTAGGTTATTTTTAACCAAACGTGTGCCTTATTATTGGTTATTGTAAATATTTTCTTTTACCTGTTTATTTATTTTTATTTTTGTTTTTAATTTTTATTAGTTACTATGAGTTCTCACCCACGTCGCTTTGAGTTTGGTTCTAATATTATTGAAAGGAATGGAAGCTATAATAGGAACATGCATCAAGGTCAAAACAATCAGAGATGGATGGAGCCACGAGGATCTGATAAACCCTTTAGGCAACAATACCTTCCAAAGTACCCTGGACGATGACCATTCCATAATGCATGTCAAGACAATAGTTATGGTGGACCCCTTCGTGACAACCATCACCCACCAAATTACTACAGTCAAGAGCCATTCCGAGGTGCATACCAAGATGATAGATATGGTGGACCCCCTTGTAATTACCGACAAGCCCCATCATATGCCTATGAACCACCTCCTCAACATAGCTTTGAACCACCACACTCACAAGCCCCCTATTACCATTCACCTCCGTATGACCCTAACCCATATCCACCCCAATTCCAACCCAATTACTCCCAAGAACCACCACTTCCCTATGTGTCATGTCCATATCCATCGCCCCAAGAATCAAGGGAGCAACTCAAGGAAACAGTGGAAAAATTTCATGCAACCCTTCACCAATTGAATCAAGCAATAAATCGATTACCCTCCCAACATTCAGACGCTCAAGAAACCCCCATGGCTTCATGCGGACAATCTAATGAGGAACGCAGCGTGAAGGAGATACTGGAAACCCCACTGGATAGTAAGGAGCATGACTTTGTACTGGAACAAGTGGAGGAAGCCAAAATTATCAAAGAAGAAGAATTGGTTGAAGACTTAGGAGACGCTGAACCTCCATGGGAATCCAGAGTTATGGAGAACCCCGTCAAGAAATTTGCAATTGATGCTAAGGAGGATAGTGCACAGCACCAAAAGCAGGTATCTTATGAAGAACTGGACAGATCAACTCACGAAGCGAGTTTCCTTGATAATGATAATCACAAGTCAAGTTTTCCTAGTAATGAACTTGCATCTGCAAGTGAATTCTTTGAGATGGAAGAATCTTCCCCAAGTGAATATGAAGATGATGCTTTTCTCAACCTCCAAATTTTGACTTGAGTGATGAGGAAGATGTCGAAGACTTGGATCAAGACGTGATTGCAGTTGAAGAAGTCTACAAAGAAGTGGAAGAATTCACTGAAGAATACAAGGGAGTAGAGCATGCAAAACCACTGGAAACACCTTTTCCAAGGCCATTACCATCCAATACAAATTTCAAGTGTGTAAAATCCTTAGCCTTTATCTTTACTTTTCCACTTGAATATGGTTTGCTTGAAACAGGTGACCAGCTTAGAGCCCTTTGCGGCTTTAAGAGTAAAAGGGAAATGGTTTGTGCTCAAGGCTAGTATGCAAGATTCAACAAGGTTCCACGCTTCACTTTAAAGTGTAAGGATTGGTTTCGAGTTCGATTGAATGGGTCTCAGAAAATGTTTGGTCATCCTGGTGAGAATACAACTTCCAAACCGCCCGGCTGGAAAAATATAGATCGAGACAAAGGCGGATATAAAAGCAAGGTTTGGGATCCTGGAATCTAATATGATATTCAGCACCCCGGGAGCCTGAAAACATGTTTAAAATTGCTCAAGGGCTTTACATGACTAGTTTGGGACCCCGGAGGCTGTTGGCATTCAAAACAGTGGTGGAGATTTTTGGATGATTTCAAGCACAAGCCACTATAGCAGGAAGCTCATCAAATGTCCAACTTAAGGACTTTAACTAAAAGTTCTAGGTGGGAGACAACCTACCATGGTATGATCGTTCCTTTTTCAATTCCAATTTTATTTCGTCTTGTTTGTTTTTGAGTTTTATTTTATTCTATTTTTATTCAACCTATAATTATTCATTGCATCCACATTAGCACTGCATTTTGCATCCTGCATTTATATATATATATATATATATATATATATATATATATATAATCACCCCACGTGAGAGCGTAGGCCACGCGTGGGCGTCGATTAGAAATCGGCGTAAAGATCCAACTCCCAGAAAGTTGGGCTGAAATCGTGCGGCTGGTGTGTGTTTAGCACAAATTGGCCCACGCGTTCGCGTCCCTGACGCGAATGCGTCACTTGCACTACACACATCCTACGCGAAAGCGTGTGCGACGCGTACGCGTCGCATGAAAATTCTTGCCCTCTAATTAGAAACAGAGAGTTGCGCCAAAACGACGCTGGAATTGTGCGTCTAGCACAATTCTGAGTGATGCGTCCACGTCCCCACGCGTACGCGTCACCTTCAATATCCCTCAACCACGCGATCGCGTCAATGACACGTTTGCGTCATTTCCCTTTTCGCCCTAAACATGCGATCGCGTGCTCCACGCGTTCGCGTAGATTCAAAATCACTAACACCCACCCACGCGAAACCCTACCCCCCGCGTCACACTTTTCAGACTCTCCTTTTATCCTATTTTGCTTATTTTTCTGTATTTTTATTTTTATTTTTTATTTTTATTTTACCTTATCTTATTTATCTTCCGGTACTTGCACATTTTTCTTTTACTGTATTTCTGCATTTTGCACTTTGGTTTATATATTTATCTTAGATATAGTTTAGTTTAACTTTTAGCTTATTAAGTTGTGATATAGAAAATAAAAGAGTAAACTAGAGACTTTAGTATAACAGAATCCCAATAATCCACACACTGTGTGTGTGTGTGTGTATATATATATATATAGCAACAAATGTGAGTTAGTTAACAACATTTCTTCAAGGAAGAACACTAAGATTTTAAGAGCCATCCTAAGATTCACATTGAGAATAATGGGAACTCTTGATTTCTACTTGCATGACATACATAACTGATATATGGTTTTTGAGCCAAAGAACACACAACCCGTGAGTTTTTGAGCTTAATTGTATGGTTATATTCAACCATAAATTTCATTCCTGTGTGTTTTGCACTTCTTTTCTATGCTTGTAATATTTACTTTGTTTAATCTATATGTCCAATATAAAATGTAGATCCATACCCGCATATGATTGAGGCCATCATTTGAATTTTCCCTTACATATCCCAAATAAACCTAACTCCTACATCACCTTTGTTAGCCCCCTTGAGCCTTTTAATCCCCTTTTGTTCTATAACCACATTACTAGCCTTAAGTAGAAAAATAATTTAAAAATTCCAAGTTGAATCCTTGGTTAGCTTAAGATAGAAATTGTGATGCACACTAAGTGTGGGGAAAAGTGGGAACATGGGTTGATAGGAAAGGATTAAATTAATAAAATAATCAGGATTTTGGGAGCATACTCATATGAAACCAAAATAAATGAAAACACCATCTGCATTGAAAATGTTATGTTTATGTTTCAAAAATTTTTTTTTTAAGTAATTAAATAAAGGGACAAAATTTCTCCAAGAATAAGTTTAGTGAAAAATCAATGCACATAGGATAACCTTAAAAATAAATGGGTACATGAGTATGTAATACAAAAGTGGAAAAATTATGGGTAGCTAGGTAAATTTTCAAACTTATGAAAGAGTTTGTATATGTTAGGTGAGATCTTAGGCTAATTAAGGATTCAACTTATAGCTCACTTAGCCTTATATATACCCTTACCTTTACCTTGGCCCCATTATAACCTTGAAAAAGACCTCATGATGTTTGTATGTATACATTATATATTTGTTGATTGGTTAGATGAAGAACAAAGTTTTAGAAAGCAGGAATAGAAAAGAATAGAGTGATTAACCCCAAACACTGAGTGACTAAAGAGTAAACACAAAAATCCAGTGAGGGTTCAATAGCTCATCTCCATATATCCAAATTTAATTATTTAATTGTCTTGCAAGTTTGTGAAATATTTTAACCCAACTCAATTGTGAATGTATTTTAATATGGCTTGGTTTTAATTGTACATATATGATTCCTTGGAGAATATGAATCAAATTAACCACACGTAAGCTCTATATATATATATATATATATATATATATATATATATATATAGGTGGATAGTAATTAGAATTGCGTGATTCATTTAGGTAGTTTGCATTTAGAATAGATTGCATTGCATAAGATTCTACCATTCTAACTTTACCCTTTCTCTTGGATTTAGCATGAGGACATGCTATTGTTTAAGTGTGGGGAGGTTGATAAACCCCTATTTTATGACTCATCTTGTGCTCAAATTGAGTGTTTTTATCAATTCTTTACCCACTTATTCATATGAATTGCATGGTTTTACTTTTCCTTCCTTATTATGTGATAAGTGTGAAAACATGTTTCCTATGCTTTAAAAATATTAAATTTAATTATCCTTTATTACCATTCGATGCCGTGATTTGTGTGTTAAGTATTTTCAGGCTTTATAGGGCAGGAATGGCTTAGAGGACAGAAAGGAAACATACAAAAATGGTAGGCAAGCAAAAAAATGGAGTTTTGAAGAAAAGGCAGTGACGTGAACGCATGAATGATGCAGACGCGTGCCTAGCGCGAAATGGCATCGACGCAAACGCGTGACTGACGCGGACGCGTGCCTTGAGCAGAACGCAAATGACGCGGATGCGTGACCGACGCGTACGCGTGACAAGAAAGAACTCCAAACCACGCGAACGCGTGACAGACGCCACATACAAGAATCTGCAGAAAATGCCCCCAACGATTTCTGGACCCTTTTTCGGCCCAATTCCAAATCCAGAAACACAGAATATAAGCCAGAGAATGGGGGAATCAAACAAGAACGGAGAGTCAACTCATACAACATTCATAATACATAATTTTAGGATTAGATGTAGTTTTAGAGAGAGAGGCTCTCTCCTCTCTCTTAGGTTTTAGGATTAGGATTTCTCTTAATTTTTGGATTACTTCTCTTCAATCACAGGTTCAATATTTCTTTTAATTTATGTTTCTCTTCTACTTTTATTTATTCCAATGATTTTACTTGTTAATGTTCCAATTTGGCTTATGAACCTTTTCATGTTAAGATTTGAATATTCTATTTAATATAATTCGAGGTATTTCAGATTAACGATTTTATATTCTATTCATGATGCTTTCAATTTAATTTAGATTTATTCCCTTTTTGGCTTTGGTTAATTAATTGGTAACACTTGAATTATCAAACTCAGTAGTTGATTGGAAATTAGGATTGCTGATTGAGGTGAATCCCTCTACAGCTAGTCTTTCCATAGGAGTTGACTAGGACCGAGGAATCAAGTTAATTAGTCCACTTGACTTTCCTTATTTAGTAAAGATTAACTAAGTGGGAGCAATAACAATTCTCATCACACCTGATAAGGATAACTAGGATAGAAATTCCAATTCTTATACCTTGCCAAGAGATTTTATTATTATCAATCTATTTTCCTTGTCATTTAAATTACTTGCCCCTTATTTCAAAAATCCAAAAACATACCTTTTTCCATAACCAATAATAAATCACACTTCCCTGCAATTCCTTGAGAGACGACCCGAGGTTTGAATACTTCGGTTATCAATTTTATTGGGTTTACTTAAGTGACAAACAAGTTTTTGTATGAAAAGGATTATTGCTTGGTTTAGAAACTATACTTGCAACGAGAATTTATTGTGAATTCTAAACCATCAATCTTTCGATCATCAGTCATTTATAACCTCTTTACATCGACTTGTGCCTTGTCGCTTTATCTTGCCAACCACATAGGTCGGGCAACAAATTTTTTCATTTTTTTTAGCTTAAGTCTGTGTGTATCGTGGGAATAATAATGGAATTTTTTAAAGAAAGAAATACGATTATTAATGAAATGTAACTTTACAAAGAAGCTTTGGCTACTAAGGGAATAAATTTCATGCCTCTAGCCCCCACTTTGATACCTCGTTAAAACCCCTTCAGAAAAACCCTTCTCCGGAAAAAAAAAACGTGAAGTCGGAAAAAAGAGTACATCAGGGAACGGAGTATGCTTTTTGCTATAGTATCTCTTTAAATTACAAGCATGCCACAACCTTGGGAGCTCGGCTCCATCCAAGTCGGACACTTTGTTGTAACCTTTCCCCAAGACTTCAATTATCTTCAAAGGTCCTTTCTAGTTTGCAGCAAGCTTCCCTTTGCATGACTTGTTGCTCCAATGTTATTTCATATCAGGACTAGGTCGTCTGTGGCGACGCTTCTTCAAATGATTTTTTTATTATACCTTGTCGCCATCCTTTGCTTTAACGCTGCTTGTCTTATTTGTGCTTGTTCTCGAACCTCCAGAAGTAGTTTGAGTTCTTCTTTTTGGGCTTAGATGTTATCAAACTCGTCATAGAATCTCACCCTTAGACTTTTCTCATTGATCTCTATTGGGATCATAGCTTCTATTCCATAAGTGAGTCGGAATGGTGTTTCTCCAGTCAAGGAATGAGGTGTTCTTCTATAAGCCCATAGTACCTGAGGGAGCTCTTCAGCACATGCTCCTTTTGCATCCTGCAACTTCTTTTTTAATCCCACCAATATAACTTTATTGGCGGCTTCAACTTGGCCATTGGCTTGAGGATGCTCTACTAATGTGAATTGATGTTTGAATCCAAATATGACGATAAATTTTGGATTGATTTGAGTGAATTCATCATATAAACCCACATTTATTTAGCCAAATAGCATACTTTTGTGTTCTCTCTCTAAATTGAGCTTGATTGTGAAAATATGTTATTTTATGCCTAATTTAATCAATTTTATCCCACTTTCATCCCATTCGATGCCTTGATGGTTTTGTTGAGCGATTTCAAGTATAACAGGTAGAAATGGCTTGATGAGAGTGGAGGAAAAGCATGGAATAGGGAGAAAGGATGAACAAAAACAAAGGAGAAGCACACACTGGCGTGTGCATACGCACAACCTACTACACGTACGCACAAGAAGTACACAGCCATGTGTGTGTATGCACAACATCCTGTGTATACACACAAGAGGAAATTTAGCACGTGTGCATACGCAGAAGTCAGTGCGCGTGACTCACTTAAAGAAAAACGCTGGAGGTGATTTCTGGGCCTGCAGAGTCCAGTTTTGAGACTTTCTGAAGTTGATTGAGTGCTATATCTAGGGGGCCTCACTCCATGTGAAAGGAGGGGAGCAATTAGGATTAGTTTAGTATCATGTAGGTCATTTTCTAGATAGAGAAGCTCCCCCTTCTCTCTAGAAACTAAGGTTTTTAGTTTAATTTCTTTGTAATTTTTCTTTTTAATTCTTGTTTTCATCTAGTTTCTTCTACCTTTGTTTGTTCTATTGTCTTAATTTCTTTAGTTTATCTTGTTAATTTCTTAATTTGGTCACTTTTAGGTTTATGGATACTCTTGTTAATTTTAATTTCAATTAATGCAATTTATATTTTCATGTTAATTGTTGCTTCTTTTAATTATTATTATTATTTTCTTGGTTTTGGTAGCTTTAGAATTAAATTTCATTGCAATTTAATTTGATTTTATTTTCATGCACACCAAGTATTTGACAAAATGCTTGGCTTAGTTCTTGGAAAATTGAGTAATTGGGTGAACTTGAGTGGTGGATGTCCATTCCACATTGTGTGAGGATTTTTAATTGATTTGGTTTTCACTAACTCTAAGCCTTCCATTAATAGAGTTGGCTAGAACATGTGGATTGAGATCAATTATGTCCTTTTGACTAATTCTCGATGTTAGGATTGACTAATTGGGATTAATTCTACACAATTGTCATGTTTGTGGTCCATAACTAGGATAGGAATCCTTGATTCCCCAATTCTTGCCAAGAGCTCTTTTTACCATTTAATTTCCATTTCCAATGCTTTTACTTGCTTCCCATTTAATTACTTGCCATTTTAATTTCATGCCTCTTACAATCAAAACCCCCAAATCCCCCCATAGCCGATAATTGATCACTTCATTACAACTCCTAGGGAAGACAATCCGAGACTTAAAACTCCCGGTTATTTTGTATTGATTGTGACATCTTTGGAATTAAAATTTGATGGTGGGAGTTGATTGCCGGTTTGGTCTATACTTGCAACGGAAGTTATTTTAAATGGAAAAAATCCAAATCGGTTCAAATTCTCATCTATTAGTCTCTTCCGAGATGACTTGGTCAGCCCCCTCCAGTGAATCCTCCTTATATCATATGAATGTGCCGTTCGGGAGTTTGTAGGGGAGGACCTCTTTTGGTTGAGGTCTTCGCCGTCTTTTTTTTCTTTTTCCGTGATTGTCCGACCTTTCCATGAGATATTTGTCCAGCCGACCTTCCCTAGCCAGCTTTTCAATCACATTTTTAAGGTCGTAAATATCGTTCATGGAATGATCGTACAGCTTGTGGTACTCATAGTATCCGTTACGACTTCCATCTTTTTTGTTCTTAATGGGACGCGGTGGAGGAAGCTTCTCGTTGTGACAGATTTTTCTATAGACATCCACTAAGGAAACTCGTAACGGGGTATAAGTGTGGTATCTTCTGGGCCTTTTGGGTCCGACTTCTTCTTTTCTCTTGGGCTCCCTCTCTTTTTCCTTCGGCTGTTGAGGGTGCCCTAGTCGCCAACTCGGCTCTCGCAACTTGGTATTTTCTTCCATATTGATGTACTTTTCAACTCGTTCTTGTTCATCGCTTAGGAAAGTCAGATGCCTTTTTGATATAGACTGGGAGAAAGAACCTTTTCAGAGGCCATTGACAAGTCCCATTATCACTGTCTCAGTAGGCAGGTCTTGAATTTTCAAGCGTGCTTTGTTGAATCTCTCCATATAGTCTCTCAAGGGTTCTACGACCTCCTATTTTACTCCGAGTAGACTAGGTGCATGCTTGACCAGTTGACCTTGTCCTTTTGAATTGAAAATCATGTGAGAAACTTATGCGAGAGGTCGTCGAAGCTGGTAACCGACCTAGGGAGCAAGCTATTAAACCACTTCATGGCCACTTTCGTCAAGGTCGTCGGGATAGCCTTGCAGCAGGTAGCATCCAAGGCGCCGGCCAAGTACATCCGACTTTTGAAATTGCTGAGGTGATGTTTCAGGTCGGTTGTCCCGTCGTATAGGTTCATGTCAGGGTTTTAAAGTTTCTAGGAACTTTAGCCCTCATGATATCCTCAGTGAACGGGTCTTCTCCCCCCAATGGGGTATCCTCCCGATCCGCACGAGAATTCTTATTTCGGAGATTGGATTCTAGCTTCGAGAGTTTGTCTTTCAGTTCCTTCCGTCGTTTTATTTCTTTTCTCAAACTCCTCTCCACCTCGCGCTGTTGCTCTAGCTCTTGCTCTGGTTGCTCGAGTCGACCTTGGTGGCCATGTAGCAACCCCATAAAATCGGTAGAATGTGTTTGTTCTTCCCTTTTCGGTTGGTGAACTTTAGAGGGAATTCTCCTTTGATTTTAGACACCTGAAGGGCCTTCACCATGAGGTCCCTCCGTCCTAGGGGGAGGTTTTATTATAACCTATTCGTTGTTGACCATATCTTAGTATTCTTTATCTGATTCGGATGCGGTACGTCCGTCTTTATAATGGTCGTCTGCCATTGAGCGTTGATTCCCAGGTCCCCGGCAATGGCGCCAATATTCCGGGGATTACCTGAAACTGGATAATGATTGGGCTTGCTTGTGTGGCCCAAGCGTTCAAGGAAGGTGGTCTCCAACTTGTCTTGCATCAGAGAGCCGCCGTCCGAGTTATATGTGTGAGAGGATGGGGGGTGGTATCTGCAAGATACTCCAATGCCTAAGTCAGCAAAGGGTTAAGCAAGTTTAAGTATATTGGAACTTAAGTATACATGAGGGTGTTAGTGTATTTATAGGTGATGAGCCAATAACCACTGTTGAATTAGTTCCAGTTTTTATGGTGGATAACCATCCCTTTACCTTAGGGTTGTTGGGATCTCTCTTCTAGAAAGGGGTCACTACAAAAAATATTTTAAAATGACATTGATAATACGGCGGTTTTAAAGAACTGCCGTAATACCCGGTTATTATGGCATTTTTGGTTGCTGCCATAATTAACTTTGGGTTTGGTGGCGGTTATGGTGATTATGGCGGTTTTGAACCGCCGTTTTCACACGTATATAAAAGAAAAGAACTGCAACCCTAGCTAGCTCATTAAACGAAACATTACGGTGCTATCGATCTCCCTTCATTCTCTCTCTCCTTCGTCTCCTCCGACAATGCCGTTCTTCCCTCTCGGCTTCTCCTCTCTCCGCCGGTGACAATTTCTCGAGGTACTTTTCCCTCTCAAACTGAGTTACCAATTTGTTTCTCTGCAGCTCCCTCTCAAGTTCTTTAGAGAAGGCGAAACCGAAACTAAAATTACTGATTTCTTCGTTGTTGCTGATTTTTGGGGGTTTTTGTTTCTTTGCAGCTCCGCGATCGGGTCTTGTGTTGAAGCATTCAATTTACGTTGGTGCGGGGGTGATTGACGCCGATCGAGTCTTATGTTCAACCAGTCTCAGATCTCAGATCATGGATCTTGGATCTTTCTTCCTCACATCTGCCGTCGACACTGCTTGCAAAGCCGGCGAGGTTATTTTCGTAATGTTACCCCCTCCTCTCTTTCTCTCTCCCCGATCTCAGATCTATTTTTATTTTTCAATGAACTTGATATATAAGTTGCTTAATCATTATCTGGATGAGATGCCTAGTTTCTTCTCCTAATGTTATGCCTAGTTTCTATATTATTATATAATTTGTTAAGAAAATTGCTTACCCTGTATCTGATTTGCTACTGCTCTCATTCACTCAGAGCTAAGGAATGCATATTAGAAACTAGCACTGGTTATTTCTTTATTCTTTCTCTCGATCCTCCGATCCACCATTATTTATTCTTTATTTTCATGCCTGTGTTATCCTACTATAAGTACTTGCTGAGTTTTGTTTATCCTGTGCTCCATCTTTCTAAGTTTTGGTTTGTTGGTGGTGATTGCAAATCCTTTTTTTTAAATTAACAACTACTATATTAGCTCATCTGTTATTTTTTGCATGGTCTTGTTCTCATGATTGACAGAATGATGGAAACTCTGAAAACAAATGTTTCATAGGTTCAATTCGTCAGTATTCTTATATGAATTAGCTATTTACTTTGGCTTCATGATTGATGAGAAGCTACTTGTTTCGTTATAGTTTCAAACTTTGAGCTTATATATTCTTGGTCAAAATCTATATTTGTGTTTTGTGCATCTGTTTATAGCTATAAGTTCCGACATTTGCAACTGAGTGAAAAAAAAATTAAAAAATACTAGGAAGGAATTTGTAAAATCATGCAATTAGTATGAATAAGTGAGTAAAGACTTGATGAAACCACTCAATTAAACACAAGATAAACCATAAAATAGTGGTTTATCAAGCACCCTGGTCGTGTTCGAGGTTTAGGTATGGGAGCTGTTCCAACAATTGCTTTCAAGAACAACACTACAAGGATTAGTCAAATGAATTTAGGTTCTTCAAATGATGTTGACACATCATCTACTTGTGGTCCAAATGTGCAAGAAGAGTTGGATACTGTTAAAGCGCAATTGCAAGCGCTAGTCTCCTATATTGCTTCTAAGGAAGGAGGTAAAATTCTAATACAATTGGCTGGAATGTTTCCTACTCAACAAGTTTCACAGGTACATTCATATTCTGCTTATGATTCCTATTATTAATATAATTAGTAGTAGTGCTAGCTTATGCTAGAGTGATAGTAATAATTAATACAAGTTTAACAAAAGGCATATACTTTCCTTCTATTTATGAAACTCACGATTATGTGAAATACTAAAGAAGAGAGAGTGTAATTTATAGTATAGCCTCAACCACACACATAAGATAGTTCAAGTAGTGGAACACAACACAACACTGCTTTGGGTAAAGGTGCAAATTAAAGTCTTACCTTCTAAGCTCAACATAACACAAAATAGCTTAACTTAAATTGTCTAAGGAACTATAATGGAATTTGTGTTTGGATTTCAACTTTTGAACAATAAGGTTTGGAAAACGATGTCAAACCTGTTTTTATACTCTTAAATTTTTTTTTTGTCAATTCTAAAAAAATTTTACTAGATCAAAACGTTTTTACAATTCAAATTTTCTTATTATTCTACATGCTAAATTTATGCTTCTAATCTCAATTTAATGAGAAATATGATGTGGTTTATATGGTGCTAATAAAACAATTTACTCATAATGGAACCTGTTTTTATACTCTTAAATTTATACTTTATTAAACAACACTTTTTTTAGGCTAATTAGTTTTCATGTGTAGTTGGCTCTATAATCTTAAATTGGTTTTATTATTGTATCAATGTTATGTAATTAGACATGATAAATGTATATCAATATATGTCTTTTTCTTGTATTTTTTGTGCTCATAATAGTTATATTTTTGTTGTAGGGATTGGATTAGGAGAGTGAGATTCCATCACCAAAAGAGTTAGGAAGTAGGTCTTCCAGAGCAAGCAACAAGAAAGCATGACCTTGCTTGATATGTTAAGACGTATATTAAGAAGTATATGTTAAGACGTATTATTGAAAAATGTTACTTTGAAACTTTGTTTTTGGATTATGACATTTCAATTATGACTTGAATTATGACTTTTGGATCATGTATGAATTAAAAATCATCTTATGATGTTTGATTTATGATTATGCCTTTTGGTTATTACGAGATTTTTAAGTGAGTTTTGAAAATATCACTTTAAATTGGTAGTTTCAATCTTATTTTAAAAAGCATAAAATTGTCATCATAATTAGGTACAAACAGCTGTTAGAAACCCCCATTTTAAATAAAAACGATGCCATTATACGCTGGTAGAAACGGCGGTTAAAAACTGCCATTTTAAACACAAAAAATGCCATTATAACCTGGTAAAAACGGCAGCTAGAAACTGCCATTTGAAACACAAAAGATGCCATTATAACTTGGTAAAAATGGCGGTTATGATGGTAAATATGGCGGTTTCCAACCGCCATTTTAAACAGAAATGATGCCGCAACATCCTGGTAAAAATGGCGGTTACAGCCGCCATTTTAAAGAAATTAAAAACCGCCATTTTATGCGGAAATAATGACGGTTACAAACCGCCATTTTAACCCTAAAAAAGCGCCATAATAACCAGAATGGCGCCTAGAATAACGGCGTTTCTTGGAGGCACAAGTTTCGGTAATAATGGCGGTTCTAACCGCCGTAATTTTCAAAAAGAACCGCTGTTTTAACTCTGTTTTTTTGTAGTGGGTGAGAAATTCAAAGAGACAGTTGCTCACTTAGTTAAGTATGAGTTGCTTGTTTCAGTCTGTCCCAATCTTTTAGAAAAGGTCGGATAAGTGAATGCCCTCTTGATTGAGCTTTTTAATTTTATTGGGCTTGCCTTATATTTTAGACGAGAGTATGAACAAAAAGTATATAAAAAAGTGCAAACATAATTTAATTTCTCTTTACTATTTTTATATCTGTTAAATATAAACACAAGTAAATAAAATTTTGAGAAAAAAAATGTCCCATGAGATATTACTCGAGTTCTTGTAGTTATCATCATTTGTGAGTACTTCACCAACTATTCCGTAGGGTCCAAGTGCAGTCATCGTCGTTATTGTTAATTGCTTCAAAATCTGACGAGAACTTTTAATTAGTTTGAGGGGTGAGGAACCTAAGGGGATTAAGTTTCGTTTATTTTACTTTATTAATTTGATTACAGAAACCAAAAGAATCAGAGTTTGACTTCCGATTTCATAATTGGTTAGATCATCAATATATAGTATTTGTTAAATGCCAACCAAGAATAATCTGAGGTTATGTATAATGATAATTAATAAATACACATGTCAACATATATTAGTACACTAAGATTAATTAAATTTAAAATAAAAAAATATTCGTTATACTATAAAATATTAATGAATATTAATGAATATTATAAAAAATATAAATAAATAATTATTTTCTTATATTCAATAATTTTTTAAAAATATAATAAATATATAAATATAGAGTAAAATTAAGAATAAAAATAAACATAATAAAAAATAGAGTAAAAAAAATAGTTGATAGACGGTGCAAGGAAGTTTGCCTCTAACTTCGTGCGACTTCGTGCATCACACGCAAGTTCGCCTCACAAATTTCACAACTGTCGAAAAAAAATAATACTAATATATAATCCTTTTTTTATGGTTTTAGAAAATAATTTTATTTTATTTTATTTAAAAAAAATTCGGAAGTACATGAGATTTGAAGGATGTGCAAAGCATTTACATTCTGCATCTTCCATTCTCTTGATCTGCCAACCACAGAAGATGGATTATTTTCCACAATATCCTACAGACCTTGTCCCATGAGATAATACTCTAGTTATCGACTTATCGTAGTTATCTTTTGTATGTGCTTCACCAATTATTACGTGGGGTCTTAGTGCGTTCATCATCGTTAATGTTAACTGCTTCACAATCTAATGAGAACCTTTAATTACACGATTTCTTTCTCCAACTCAACTATAATATTAAATTACGGAAGCTCATATTCAACTTCATCTTAGTCTTTTTAAAAGTATTTGAGGTTTACATGGAGGCGGAGCAATAGTGATTACTGCGGCCTCTTGTCCTCTTCAAATTAAGCGTACTGGGTTATTAGTCATTACGTGTGGTGGTTCTAGTTTTATCACAACAAATCTACGATCTACAAAGTTATGAATTAGGTGCTCAATGCATTGCGTTTCCTTTCTTAATGGAAGTGCACACACTGGACCTGGTGGTAGAACATAGAATCTCGAGGAAGAGGTGCAACTGCGGTGGGATAAATACAATGATTGAAATACTTCGAAGTACAGTGGTACTTATTAGCAGCGGGTGATACACTTATGAACACACGTTAAAAATAAATTATTCAATAATGATCTCCCCAAATCAAAATCATATGCAAGTTAAAATAGTATTAAAAGACTCAGAATGAAAAGAAAACCTATTATTAGACAAACACAGTCATATTTAAAGAGAAAAAATATTAATTAAATAACTTCTTCTGTTGAATTAGATATCCAATCAATCAAACATAGCCATATTTAAAGGTGACAATGTTCTAAAGAAAAATAGAATAGATGATCAAGCTAAATAAAATTAGTTTAAAAAAGTTATGATCTTACCAGAATTAAATAGTTAAAAAAGTTTAGAACAGTGCAAAATGTCAACCAATTAGGCACTTTTAATTAGGAGAAAAGTTGAAGGGAACATCAACTTGTAATATTATTAAACATAAATTACATCTAAACTTAGCAACCTGCCAGATATAATATCATTATATCAATGCTAATTAGGATCTAACACATTCATAATAATGATATAAAAAGAGAAGCATCTGATTGCAATAAAGCTAACTGGAGGAGTGAGATAACCAAATAGCATATTAATTTGATTGTTCACATCTGATATCAAAAAGTACTTAGGTTAACCAAGAAGTTCACATCCCATACATATTTTGAATTTTAGATGATGAAAATTCCAGGGTCCAAAATAGAATATATATCCTAAAACTAACAAAAGAAAGTCTCGAAGCAGCTGAATAATTACAATCTAACCACAGAAACCTAAATCAAATGATCTTCTTTTGAAACACTCCTAAATACACATAAATATCCAGGCCTAAGTTTATGCATCCTGACAAAATCTTTCCATTTAGGTCCTATTTTGTACTCTCGATTCATGCCCTTATTTTTCAAGACATGCATTGCAAAGGTGTTAGCAATCTTTGAGTCCTTAACCGTAAATTTCCAATCTTTCGATCCTCCACTCTTAAGTAGTAACCTAGCAAACTCACAGGAAATATACTGTTTAAAAAAAGTTAGAAATAGCTCATAAAAAATAAATTCACCAATAAGTATGAAACAATAATTATACAAACTTACAAATCGATCAGCCTTCATATCATACTTAGTCAACCTCTTGCTGTGATGTCTAACAACACATCTATATATTTCAATTTTAATTTATAGGAAAAATATAAGGAAACTAAACATGATAACAATGAAAGATATAAGATAAGCTTATACAAAATATTGTGAAATGGAAATTGATTCTTGAAATCAATACACTTTGAATGTAACAAACTTATCAACCAATCAGATTATATCAAGAGTGACAAAATCAACAACACATGTAACACCAATCTAATATTAAACCAAAAAAAATTAACATACCCTCTTTTTTTTGTTATTGACCTCTTCTTGACAGTAGTTTCATTTTCAATGTTCTTCCGAATCCTTTGCACACTAGAACTTCAAGTGTAATTAACAAAAAAAAAAAAAAACAAATTAAAAAACAATGAAAAAACAAATAGACAATAGAAGAAGCAAATAATAACATTATATTACACAATGAATTATATATATATATATATATATTGAAATAAATATATTTATAAATACAGTAATTAAAATATAAGATGTATAAAACTAAGAATAATTAAGAATTAAAAAAAAAACTGTAAACTCTAACCTTTTCATATTCCCATGCATCCTATTATCTTCTATACTATATGCAACATCATCCAATCCATTAAAGTAGTTCAACCCCAACTCATCTTAAATTACTTTTAACAAAAATATATTAATAATATCTTTATCGTAGTGAAATACATAAAAATCCATATAAATTGGATTATTTCGCCTATCCATAAGAGCCACAAAAAATATGCCACTTGTCAAAATTTTAGAAAATGAAATTATTCAAAATATTCAAGTTATCTTAGACAAAAAATTATATTTGATATTAATATTATAGTTTAAAAAAAATACCACAGTAATTTAATTTTTAATACAAAAAAAAAGATAATCAAATAGTTCACAATTGTTTACAGCAACTATTTATACTATACAATAAAAAATAACATAGATTAACTAACAAGTTCATATATTATATATATTTTGAATTTTAGAGCATGAAAAACTTTGGATCCAAAATATAATACATATCCCAAAAGTAGCACCAGAAAATTTCGAACCACCTAAATAATTACTTTCTAGTTACAGAAACTTGAATTAGATGATCTTTCGAAATCACCTTAAAAACACATGAATATGTGATTTTAAGTTTATGCATTTTCACAAAATCTTTTCATTTAGGACTAATTTTGTATTTTCGTTTTCTGCATTTACTTTTCAACACATTCATTTAGAAGATCTCTATTTACTAAATTCTTCTATTCGATTCTGCTCATAAAAAAAATTTATTGTTATTTTATTAAAAAATACGTGCAATACGTATTAACTCAAAAAAATAAACAATGCTTTAATTATATCATTTTTAACAAAAAATACGATAAAATTTGACGCTTACCAAAATATTATGGTTTGAATAATTTTCTTACAAAAAAGGATGACTTGAAGCTAACGGTGGTTGGCTTGACGCAAACTCTTGGTATAAAAAATAGAATAAAATATTAGTCACACATTTAGATTGTTTTCATATGTCATTTTCTTTATTTTTTTTTTGAAAAATAAAAGAACAACATACTAAAGTGAGCTACTAAAAGAAACATGACAGGAATATCTATGTCTTTAAAAAATTAGATAAATTTATTGTAATATAAAAATAAAAGTAACTATTAAGTTTATTTTACTAATTAACTATTAAGATTATTTCTCTTTGAGTAATTCTTGGCATACAAGCGATTAAGGCTTGTAAGCCTTACAAGTTCAATTAAAACTAACGCTCAAAACACGCTTCGAACCATTCTTCTTCCTCTTCGTCTTCTCCTTCTTCTTTTCTTTCGTTTCTTGCCTTCTCTTTCTCCTTCTTCTTCTTCTTCTTGCTGCACGTTCTTCTTCCTCTTACTCTTCTTCTTCTCATTTTCTTTCGTTTCTGCACGTTCTTCTTCATCGTCTTCCTCTTCTTCTTCATTTACGTTCTTTCTCTCTGTTTTATCTTTTTTTTTTTTCGATTTTTCATGGTGAAATCATTTTTGAAGAAGAAGAAGCAGTAGAAGATGAGGAGGAGAAAGAGAAAGAGTTCTGAATTATGCATAAGATGTATTTTAACAAATTTTGGGTGTATTTCTTTAAATCCTTTGGGTGTATTTTCTGTAATCCTTTAGGTGTATTTCTATAATCGTTTGGGTAAATTCCTGTAACCGTTTGGGTGTATTTCTGTAATCATTTTGGGTGTACTTCTGTAATCGTTTGGGTGTATTTCTGAAGTTCCATTATCTTCAAAAGGATTACAGAAATACACCCAAAGGATTACGAAAAATACACCCAAAGTATTTAAGAAATACACCCAAAATTCGTTGCATAATTCAGAACTCTTTCTCTTTCTCCTCATCTTCTGCTGCTTCTTCTTCTTCAAAATGATTTCAAAGCTTGATTTCAGAAACTATGAAAATCGAAAAAAAACGAAGAAGAAGAAGAAGAGGAAGAGGAAGAGGAAGAGAAGAAGAAGAAGAAGAAGAAGAAGAAGAAGAAGAAGAAGAAGAAGAAGAAGAGGAAGAGGAAGAGGAAGAGGAAGAGGAAGAGGAAGAGGAAGAGGAAGAGGAAGAGGAAGAAGAGGAAGAAGAAGAAGAACCGTTCTAAGTGTAGCGCTTTGAAAATAGGAAACGTTGAATAACGCATTAAAAGGCCTAGTAACTTGTAAGACTTGTAAGTCAAAAAGACTTGTATGTGTAGCACTCCTCTTTCTCTTTATAATCATGCCAATTCAAAATTTGAATTATCCTTTTTTATTTATATAATTATGCCAACCTAATATTTAATATATACCTAATCATGTGTTTCAAAAACTAATTACTTCATTTTAAAAAATCAAAAAATCTTAAATAAACATCAAAAGTAAAAAAATATATTCATTGTGATCAACAACTGATTTTACAGGTTTATGATCATTAGTTTGGCATAAATTGAAATAGAATAAGCAAGCATACATAAAATAAACATGAAATGTAAACATATTGCCTCCATGAGGATATCTTAGAAGATAGATTTTAATTTTGCTAATATAGGATAGAAAATTAAAATACTGATAATATCACACTATCACAAAAAATAGAGTACGATAACAAATCTAATCTTTACAACTTTTTTGAATAAATCAACTGATGTTCTAGATCATTTAATATTTTAAAAAAAAGTGTAAGAATGCAATCAAAGAATACCTTCAAAATCCTATTGCACAATAAATCTAACCCGTATCTTAAATATAATAATTAATAGACCATAAATAATTAAAATCTTTGGCATAAACCTTCCTCTTAGAAGTTCCCATCAGTGGCACCAAAATCAGGATCCATACTGCAAGTATGGCATTTAAGATGCTTTAAAAGCGTGAAAAATTTGATACAATAAAATTTCAATTCACCCTTAAATAAATAAAACTTCCAATACATCATATTTTTCATTTGAACCGTCATCTTTCAAATATTTTCACCAACCAACCAATCATATTCCAACTCTTGTTTTGCAGCATAGAAAAATATCAAGTATCAATTGGCATGCTTAAGATAACAGAAATTGCAGTTCAAAGGTAAAGTCACTAAGATTCAGTGAGCTCATGGAAGTTCTCTACACGTAAATCTGTTTATCGATACTCTTTTAATACTTCTAGACTAATAGTTGTGGAGAGTTGATTATAAATCTGAGAGTCAAAATTCTATCCTAAATAAACAATAACCCCTGATAAGCTCTCTTAACTGGAGTTTCATTCTTGGTATTCGTCACGGATTCAATGAGTGTTAACTAATAAAATTTCTAAAAGCTGTTAAAAACATGAATATCAAATAATCAAAAATCGTAATTTTAAGTTTATTAGGTTAGACTATATTATCACTCCAAAATTGACAGACTAATCAATCATAAGAATAATCCAAACCAAACATATAACCATGTCTTTGCAAAATAAGAACGCAAAACAGATTATTTGACAAAAAAAACACAAATAATTAACTGTAGAGTAATTTATTTTCATCTATCAAGTCGTTGAATTACGGTTGCCAACTTGTTATTATGATCATGCATGCCAAATACAAAAAATAAGCAAGTATTTAGACACATGGTTGATTTTTTTTATTTTGAAATGATATAATGTTTAATTCCAAAACATCTAGTTGAACTATAATGTTTAATGATCAATCTTCTAATCTTAAGTTCATAGACTTTGAAGAAATCATCGTGGTTGTCCTAGAAATTATAGTATTTGATTCTCATAATAGAATGTTCATTTCTCAACAACCAAAGACCACAAAGAAAAATAAAAAAAAAGTTCGAATTAATTTTTTCACAACTAAAAGATTTCAAATTTCATGTTCGTTAAAACAAAAAAATCGAATGCATATTGAACCTATATACTTGAGCTATATTTTCAGCAAGCAAAAACAATAGTCTAAGAAAAGAATATAAAACTTCAGTCTCAATTGTTTAGTTATTAGAACAATTTTTGATACTTTCTGACAAACAAACAATTTGCTCTTTTTCAAAGCACAAAACCAATTAACTAAACTCCTTAATTCCCCAAACACTCAATAAACATACAAATAAAAGAAAATAAAAATTGATTAACAGAAAACAATCATAAAAGAGAAAACCCACAGTGATTTGAAAAAAAAACCATAAAATACATGATGACAATGATATATAAACTTCATATACTAACATATTACAATTAAAAAAGATGAACAACTTTCAATGATAACAATAAGAAATAGGAGAAAAAGGACAAAAGGTTATCTGAAATTGAAAATGCCATTACCCACTCCATTTCACTACTTCTAAATATAAGTTCCTTGAAAATCTAATAAAATTAAAAAATAATGCAGGAGATAATATTTTTTAGCAAAAATCACGACTACCAGAAAAAAAAATAAACCACAACTATCTAAATACGTTACCAAAACTCATAAAAATAGCTCAATCAATTGTACTCCACATTATAAAAAATAAATAACTAAATGTAAATAACATCCAAGTACAATTCAAGTGGTATTGATAATACAAATAAGGATAAGCTTCTTACTAATTTTATTTCAAAAAAGAGAAAAATAAAATAAATAATCAAAAAGATAAAAACAAAAAATCAGATAAACAAAACAAGAACAAAATAAAGAATAGTAACAAAACACATGACGACTTTTCAAAAATACAAATAAAAAAAAACCAACAACTAAAATTGAACCCTATAAATGCATGAACTTGTTTGTTGTAGAATATTTGAGAGAATATTTCTTATAGAAATTAAATAAACTTATAGAGAAAAAGTGCACTGCATTGATTCTTATAGAATATTTCACTTTTTACCACAGAAGCTTTTTGAAATTAAATACATAAAAATGTATCACTTGTAAAAAAATTCCAAAAATTTCCAAAAACTTTTCTTTAAACAACATTCTACTTACTTTTTATACACTTATGAACTTTCACATGTCAAAAAAAAATATTTTTAAACCACATAAAAAAAACATAATTTATATAAAAATAAGCAAGTAGTAGTGTTACGTACTTTAACTTTCTCAAAAAGCTTCTCCCAAGCCATAAGCCTCCATAATAGAAGAAGGGGTGAGTTAAAAAAAAAAATCTAAATAGCATCCAAGTAAAACTCAAGTGGTGTTCATGTATATTTATATATAAAATTCACAACAACAGTGCTTATTATACAAATAAAATCCGGTTAGTAAGTTAAAACATACAATTTTGATTAAAAGAAAAGATGGAAAAAATCTCACTCTGACTGAATTTCTTTCAGTACACAAAATCAGAAAAAGAAAAATGTTCATGATACTTATAAAACTAACATGGACCTCATATATTACTAATAATTCCTAATATTTATCCCCACAGAAACACAAAAAAAAGAAATAAATCATTGAATCAAGAAATAAAGAAATAAACAAAAGACTAAGGCCCATAAAAAATAACAAAGAAATAACCCTAAAGATACAGAAGATATCAAATAAAAGTCGACATAGTAGTCCTCCCCTTTATATATATGAACTTTGTACAAAATGACTAATTTGTGATTTTAAAATACTGAAAGACAACTTATTCTTTCTTAGTTTTTAAACCTTAGTAATTTTTTTAATTAAAAGAAGGCCTGTAGTTATTAACAACTTTAGATTTTTTGCATTACCAAGTTTCTAAAATACAAAGATATTAGTTTTAGTTAAAATCCTGAAGGCGTTTATAAGTGAAAACTAAAAATAATTGGACTTTGAAAGAAAACTAATTGATGGACTTAGACTCAACCAAAATTGAACCAACCTGTGACTTTTCAAAGGGCTAAAACACTACCACTTTATCTATCCTATTGAGCAATTTTAGACTAAGATACTTTTTCAATTCTTCCATTACCATCGATTTCAAGACACTATATGATGCTTTCTTGTCTTCTTGAATCAAGAAACCTATGGAGTTGTGCCATCCTTTAGAAATGGCACTAGACCCTGTATTTGAAGTCATCAAAACCAATGCATTTTTAAATGAAACTCGTCGACCCTGTCAGATCCAATTTCACAAACAACAAATATAAAAATAAGGACACCAGTAGCATGTTTACTTGGAAAAGATGCAGGAAAGGAAGAAATAGGAGATTCATGTAAAAATATTTAGTAAATTAAGATTTATGGCAACATTCACAAACTTGAATATCAGTAAGCTGGCAATCCTAAAAACTTGCTCACTGTATGCCACTCCATTTATTCAATTATGTCTAACCGAATCATAACTACCGCTTGAAAATATAAACAAACAATTTTAGGTGATGAAATAATAACCATAAGTCTAGAACACAATAGTTGCAGACCACTAAAAAATATCAGTGAAGATGTATAGTATAAAGAGAAAATGAAATGAAAAGCTCTCTTGCGATAGATAACATTTTAGATAAAAGAAATCATTTACATAGAATCAGAAAAAAAAATAAAGAAATAAAGACGAAAAACAAAACAAAACAACATTAAATAAAAAAAAAAGAAAACCCAGCAAAGCAAATGTCCAGTGAAACCATACTTTTTTAAACAACACGTAAGAGAGAATTAGAAGTAAACATGTACTTTCACTTATCAAAAAATAATTATAAAACCACATAAAAGAGAACAAATTCAACATAATTTATATAAAACAATCATCTCAAAAGAAAAAAATTCACTTATTGTCGTAGTATTTGATTCTTACAACACAGTGTTCATTCCTCAGTAACCAAATACCACAAAGAAGAATGAAAAAAAAAAGGTTCCAATTAATCTTTTCACAAGTAGAACAAAATTTCAAGCCAAAACTATTTATGGCTAAAAATCAATAAAATAAATGGTAATAATACAAACAGAAATCTAAACAAAAGAACACACAAACAGAACAAAATTTCAACCCAAATCTACCTATATTTTAAAAAAAACACATAAACATCATGCTCAGGATATTTTACAAAATACAAACATCATGAACTTTTATTATGATTTTTCACATTTTAGGTAGCTTTTTCTAAATATGAAAAATCTTCTATTCAAATTTCTATTTCACCTCACAACAAAAACAAATTCAAATAAGCTCAATCTGACCCCAGCAAGTAAACTTCTAAATACAAACATCTAAATAAACATATTCTGTAAGAAAATATATTATTCATGCATATAATAAATCAGCACTCAGCCTGTCAACAAAATTATAATTTTATATAATTCAATACACATCCAAAAAAAATTCTAGAAAAACACAATTGATAAATAAATCTAACCATATACTAACAAATTACAATTAAAATAACAGTAACTTACAACACATTATTTTAAGTGGAAGAAAAAATAAAAAAGACAAAAAAAGTTAAATTTGACTCTCAATTTCTTTCTGAGCAACAAATTCAGATAAAGATAAATGCTAAAAATGTTTATGATACCATAATCCAAATTAAAAAAAAATTATATATGAGAGAGTACGATTTATACAATAAATTATCAAATAAACAGATTAATATGAGAGAGAAAAATTAGTGAAACCATAGTTGAAGAGTATTTACAACAAACTCTAGTACAATATTAACTTTTGAGGATCCATTGTGAAAAAGAAAAAAATTGTATGTAAATAAAAACTGAGACCTTTACCAGAACTCTAAAAATATGAAACTCAAGAACCAATCAAAATCAAAGTTTTAGCTTTTGATAGCAACCTCATGGCCCTTGAAGGTCCTTTTTTTACTATTGACAGAGCAAGTGTACCCAAAATGGCCACACCTCACTTCTTCCCAAAACTCATAGTGAACCAAAAATTGCTTTGAGAATCCAAATGCTGCTAATAGTAGTAAAAGCTTATACCAAAGAGAATTTGGTAGAAATAAAAAATAAAATTGAAGAGAAATATAAAAGTGGGAAGGAAG
Organism: Arachis hypogaea; assembly: GCF_003086295.3. Classification (NCBI taxonomy): domain Eukaryota; kingdom Viridiplantae; phylum Streptophyta; class Magnoliopsida; order Fabales; family Fabaceae; genus Arachis; species Arachis hypogaea. The sequence goes on from NC_092050.1 coordinate 80,735,005, forward strand.
AACAAATAAATAAATAAATAAATAAATAAAAATGAAGCAAAGTATAATGTAAAAATTTTAAAGTATCAAATATTAATAGAGGAACACTCAATTCACAAGTAGAACAAATATATTTAGAGTGACCAATGAACAGTGAAAATGAAAAATAACAGTAGTAGGTAATTAATAGTGATCAATGAATACTAATAGGATCCAATATATTTAGTTAATTTTTAAACCCACAAAAAATAACAAAAATATATTCATAGCAATTAAAAAAAATTTGCAGACTATATATTACAAAATAGTAGGTTTAAATCCCAATACCGTAAAGACCAAAGGATAACATAACTCTAAAGGGAAAAAGATAGCCTCTTTGATTTTATTTTGAAAATTGTTAATGGTGAAAAGAATTCTAAACTCTTGAAAACAGCCTTCGTGGTCATTGAAATTTACAATTTAGCTTCCATATTTAGCTTCAAAACATGAATATATGTCGGTATAAACACTACTAGAAACTTAGTTATTACAGACGGATATTTCCGACGAATTTTATCCCACTGAAATACAGACGGAATTTCAGAGGGATTTTTTTGTCGGAAAACAAAAAAAATAGATTAACATAAATTACAGACGGAAAAGAAAATCCGTCTATAATTCCGTCGGAAAAATTAATTTTTTTTTCCGTGGAATGGTTACAGATGGATTTTCCATCTGTAATTATGCAGACGAAACGTGCGTTTTATTAAATTATTACAGACGGAAAATCCGTCTGTAATTTAAATTAAATCCGTCGGAAATATTGAAAACCCTAATTTTATAGGTCTTTGTCGGAAAATCCCATTCACACTCTATTCTAACTCTTTGCCCACATCCTTCGAGCTCTTTGCCCTGCAGCCCGCCGCCCATAGCCACCGCAGTCTCTGCCGCCACTGCAGCCACGCAGCTTCTGCATCAGCCCTCGCAGCTCCCCGCAACCCCCACAGCCTCGCAGCCCCGCAGCGGCGCAACCACCGCAGCCCCTACACAGACACAGCCTCCACCGCCACCGTAAAAGATCTGTTGCCGTCGTAGGAAGCTGTGTTGCCGTGATTGGAAGCTCCCTCGCCGTCGTTTGGAAGCTCGTTGGCCGTCTCCTCTATTCGAGCGCTCTCCTTCTCTCTCTGTGTCGCCGTTGTGTTTCTGCCACTGCCCTTCTTCCTCGCAGCCGGTGAGTAAATGCTCTTTTTCTCCAGTGTTGTGAACAGCTCCTTTTTCTCCCGTGTTAGATTTGGAGTATATGTATGCTTATTACTGAGTGAATCACATTGAAAGTGTAATGCACAGTTAGTGCTTGACAAAATGCCTAGTTGAGTTTTGCTGTTCATTTTGATCATGCTTAGGTGTGTTTATGTGTGCTTATATGGTTTCAATCTCATATGCTCTGTACTGAGACAAAGCAAATCTTCATTCTCACTGATACAAACTGCTTTATCAGTTTCTCCCAAAAATGATTTGGAGTCAGCCTCTGCAAGTTGCGATTTAAAGATCAAGAGTTCCATATGTTTCTCTTCAATTGCACAAAAACATTTTTCAAGTTCTGTTTGAAGCTCCCTTATTTCTTGTTCTTTGGTGTTCAGTGTAGACTTGAAAGTACTGATATCTGCTTCCATCTTTTCCACTTGACAACTCCATTCTGATTCCTTAGATTTGAGCACCAAGGAACAGTTTTTGATCAACAATCCACTTTAGCTCCTTTTTTTATTTTCACATTGATGAAAGCTTTCCTATTTTATCTTATATAGTTTAATTTCTTCATTTTTTCTCTAAAAATTAAATAAAAGGTAGCACCACTTACATGGTTTGGCCATTTTGATGAAAAAGAAAGGGACAGTGATATTTGTCTTTATACATATACAACACAACAGCTTTATATATATATATATCTCTTGCAGGACCGTGTGTATTGTATTGTTTTATAGTAACCTTTCTCAACATGCATTTGTATGTTAATAACATTGAAAATGAGAGAATGAATGAGATGTTTGTCGTATTAAGATTTTGTGACACATCACTCACCTCACTCTTTTTTGTTTTTATTATTGGATTATTGTATATGCTCCACTGTGTTCTTTAGAAAAATAAAATTACATTACAAAAACTTTTACACTACTGCATACTACTTTTGTTTAAGGGCCAAGTACTTATATGTCAATTATTTAATTTGTCATATATTTATTTGAATTTAAAATGTGATAGTATCTTAGAATATAATTCCTAGAATATATATATCTGAATATGACTGTATGGATTTGAATAATTATAATATTATAATCAATTTTATTTATATGTTTATATTATGATATTTCCTCTTAAGAGATGTCAAAGCTTAATTTATTAATTTATATTTCCACTTTAGCACCAAGGTTCTTTCTAGTTTCTACACATGATGAAAGCTTCAACTTTTCAAGTTTCAACTCTTCCTCCCAATTACAAAAAATTCAAGTCTTTGATTACTTGCTTGATTCTCTCCATTCATATCTCTGTTTCAAATAATTTTAATGAGATGGATTCTGGTGGTGATTTATTTTCATCAATGATATGAGATGGATCCAGCAGATTATCTCTTTTTCTTCCACAGAACTTGTATCGTACAAATTTTTTTCCCTGTGATTTAAAAGAGGTAACTCCTCTAAGTAATGCAAATATCTATGGAAAAAAAAAATTCGATACCTGGTTTTTTTATGTTTCTATATTCCTTTATTTTCGTCCTTTATCATTTATATCTGTACCATTTGATCATATTATCTGAAAAATATTCTTTGGATTTTAGAGACTCTTTTTTCTTCAATTGATTTATATTTCTTTCCTTTACTGATTCTTTTTGTTTCTTAATTGGATTGAGGAGTTATGTAACAGAAAAATAATCTAAGGTGGTTGTTGATGATGTTGAAATTTAGTAGTCCTATATATATTTTTCAGCTTTTGATTTTTGTAATTTGCAATGCAGGGGACCAATGTGGTTCTGATTTGATGTAAATGTGAGTCTATGTTTTTGTTCTTTACTGAGACAAAGCAAATCTTCATTCTCACTGATACAAACTGCTTTATCAGTTTCTGCCAAAAATGATTTGGAATCAGCCTCTGCAAGTTGCGATTTAAAGATCAAGAGTTCCATATGTTTCTCTTCAGTTGCACAAAAACATTTTTCAAGTTCTGTTTGAAGCTCCCTTATTTCTTGTTCTTTGGTGTTCAGTGTAGACTTGAAAGTACTGATATCTGCTTCCATCTTTTCCACTTGACAACTCCATTCTGATTCCTTAGACTTGAGCACCAAGGACTGCAAGGTGTTCTCTCTCTCTTTCTCTCTCTCTCTCTCTCTCTCTCTCTCACATATTATGGAAATGGGACTTACTACTTTAATTGTTTGTTCTTGTTCAGATGCTGAGGTCAACAATTTGGGAGTCAAAGCCGCTCTCTCCATGTTGAGGTTCTACAAAAGTAAGCAATTTTTTCTTTTTCAGCTTAACTTCCCTTCAAATATGAAATTAGATTTCCTCTGAGCTAATTATCCACTTGGAATTCCATTTGTTTTTTTTCTTTTTTTTTTCATTTTATGTTTCATCCACATGACTATTACCATAATAAAGATAATCATTAGCAGATTAACTTTTGCTCCCTAATTTTTCCACCGGATGGTACCTTCAAAATCTGATGGTGATGAATGATGATATTTGGTGTTTCACCTGATGCATCTGCAATGCCATGATTATTGATATTGTCCCTTGTCATGTGTTGTGGTATACACTATTTTGGTGATTTGATTTGATCCCATGCCATCAACATATTTAGTTATTGCCCACCTTGGAAGGCTTTTGCATCACATGACAAGCCCATCACTATTTTCATGCAGGGTGGCATAATTTATGTTGGAATATCTAATCATGTTTCTTTCTTTTATAGTTTGTGATTACATTAATTTTGCCTTAGCTTAGGTCTGTCTCCCTTAATATTTTGATATCATTATTCCCTTTTTTCATTGGTTCAATTTCTTCTATAGTCAAGGGTAAAAAAAAAAAGAAAACAAGAGGATTCAAATATGCTTTTAAACTGGAAATATATTATTGAATTTGGTAACAAATTATAATTTAGCTAGAATCTTGCTATAAGATACAATAGGAACTGAAAGAAGAGAAGCCTCATTTACTGTTCAAATGAAGAAAAGTAATGAAATATGACCAAAAAGAAAAAAGGTGGGGACTCAGAAGAAATGGTTCCAAGTAAAACTAGAACTTTAGGAAATCGAATTCCTCCACCTTCTAGTAGTCTTTCTGTTATCTATTCAGCTGTACTATTTTCACAAACTATATAATTAGTTCTTTATATATAGCATTATATATAATAGCATTATATAGTGTGTCTTGTTATCTATTCAGCTGTACTATTTTGCTAATTGATTAGACATATTACTGTCCATATATTTACCTATTTATTTCTCTTACACTTCTCCCTTATCTTAATTACTATTATTTCTTTCATTTTCATTTTCCTATTCTTAGCCTCCTTAATTAAGTAGTCATTTAAAATAATATATATTTTAGTAAAAACTCATTTACAGTTTTATTTGTATAAAATTAATAATTAAAAACTCATTTACAGATTGATAATAATGTAGCTGAAATTTAAGTTTCTTAATTAATTTTTTTTAATACTACTCCACAGGATCGACGACTTAGAATTCAGCTGTCTCTCTGCTCCAAGTGACAGTCAGTGAGGTTAGCAAGCACACCCTGATTCTCAAAAAATTCTGTGTGATTTGTTTATCTATAGTGGTTGGATTAGGTCTTTTCTTGGGTCTTCTGATTGTGATTTTGCCATAGTAAATTACCAAATTTCCCTTGCTCATGATTTTATAAAAATAATACTCTAACACACACACACACACACACTCTCTCTCTCTCTCTCTCTCTCTCTCTCTCTCTCTCTCAATCCCTTCAACTTTTTGCTTGGAGTTAAGGTTAGTGCAATTCTTGTGTTATAAAACTTCATTGATTTCTAGGGTATTGTATGTTAAATGAAATATTACTTGTGTTGTGTTGTTGCTTGTATTGCATTGAAAACATTGATATGGTTAAATATTGATAGCATGTTGTATGATAGATGAAATGTTGCTTGTGTTGGATGATTTATAGGTACTAAAAATATCAAATTCGTAAGAAATGTCTTGGCACCATCGAGTGTGGATGTATGATAGGTTGAATCCAACAAGAGGGGGTATTAAACCTGAGTTTTATGACAAGGTTGAGGAGTTTATAAAAACAATTAGTAAGTTAGATGTTGTGAAGTCAGAAGGAAAGTGTAGATGCCCATGCGTTAAGTGTAGATGCACAAATTATAAAGAGCTGAACATTATTAAGATGCATTTGTGGGAAAAGGGATTTATGCCAAATTATTGGATTTGGACAGAACATGGAGAGATTGACGACATAGGGATTAATCAGACGGGATTCAATAATTGTGGGGAAGGTGGTTCAGGAAGTGGTGCAAATGTGGAAGAGTGTGATATGTATGACATTAGCTGGGAAGACAACTCCAGAAGGTATCATGAAATGGTTTTCGATTCTATTGGTCCAGAGTATCCTCATGTAGAGGCTAAAAACTTTTTTGATCTTCTTGAGGCAGCTCAAAAGCCTTTGTGGGAAGGTTGTGTGCACTCTCAACTATCGATAGCTGTTAGAATGCTATGCATTAAGGCCGAGGGAAACCAATCACAGGAGTCATTTAAGCAGTGGGCCACCTTAATTAGGTAAATTGCTCCTGAGGGTAGTGCCATACCTAGGGATTACTATGAGGCTAAGAAGTTAGTGCAAAAGCTTGGATTGAAGGCAATCAAAATAGATTGTTGCTCAAACAATTGCATGTTGTATCGAAAAGACGATGCTGCTCTAACTAGTTGCAAGTTTTGTGAAGCACCTAGATTCAAGCCTATTTCCGATGGTGGTTGTAAGTCCAAGAGAGTTCCTGTCAGACGGATGCACTACCTACCCTTAATCCCTAGACTTCGAAGGCTTTATGCGTCAATGAGTTCAGCTCCGCACATGACGTGGCATATAAAAAACCAACGTGATGATGGCGTGATGACCCATCCGTCACATGGGGAGGCATGGAAAAGCTTTGACCGTATCCACTCTGATTTTGCTTTGGAGCCTAGAAACATTAGGTTACGTCTTTGCTCTGATGGGTTTATCCCAAATATCCAATTTAGCAAGCCTTATTCTTGTTGGCCCGTAATTGTAATTCCATAAAATCTACCTCCTGGAATGTGTATGAAAGATCCTTATTTGTTCTTGACTTGCTTAATACCTGGTCCTAATAACCCTAAAGCCAACATTGATGTATTCTTGGGACCCTTGATTGACGAATTAAATGAGTTGTGGAATCCTGGTGTTTTGACGTATGATATTGTAGAAAAGAAGAATTTCATCTTAAAGGCAGCATTGATGTGGACTATCAATGATTTTCCGGCTTATGGGATGTTGTCTGGGTGGATGACACAAGGAAGATTGTCATGTCCTATTTGCATGGAGGATACCAAGTCTTTTACACTATCACATGGAGGCAAGGCATCATGGTTTGATTGTCATCGGAGGTTTTTGCCGACAAACCACCCTTATAGGCGCAATAAGAATGACTTCAGGAAGAATAAAATAGAAAGTGAAGAGGCTCCTACCAGATTAAGTGGTTTGGAGATTTGGCAAAGGGTTAAAGGACTTGGGAAGATATCAGATAATGGAAAGTGGATCAAATCGCGAGAGTATGGTATTACTCACAATTGGACTAAGCAAAGTGTGTTTTGGGAGTTACCTTATTGGAAGGATAACCTGGTTCGTCACTGTCTTGATGTAATGCACATAGAGAAGAATGTGCTTGATAACATAATGAATACTGTTATGGAAACTGATAGAACTAAAGACAATGAAAAGGCTAGGTTAGACCTGGCTGAACTGTGCAAGCGTCCAGATTTACATTTGCGGCATGTCAGTGATAATTGTTGGTCCAAACCTAAGGCAGCTTATACTTTAACTTCTGAACAACAACAAGACGTGTATAGGTGGGTGCAACAACTTAGATTTCCAGATGGTTATGCATCTAACCTTGCTAGATGTGTAAGTCTTTCCCAGGGGAGGTTTATTGGTATGAAGAGCCATGATTGTCATATTTTTATGCAGTGCTTGCTTCCAACTGCATTCAGAGAACTACCTACAAATATATGGAAGCCTCTTACCGAGTTAAGCCAGTTTTTCAAAGACTTGTGTTCAACCACTCTCAAGGTTCATGATTTAGAGGTTATGGAGCAGAATATTTCCATTATCCTTTGCAAGTTAGAAAGGATATTTCCCCCGGGATTCTTTAATGTGATGGAGCATTTGCCAATTCATCTAGCATATGAGGCACGTGTGTGTGGACCTGTCCAATATAGGTGGATGTATCCGTTTGAACGGGTGATAGGAGCATTCAATCGAACAGTGAAAAATAGATCAAGGGTTGAAGGTTCGATTTGTGAGGCTTTCTTGGCAAAGGAGACTTCAAGTTTTGTTTCTTTCTACTTTGAACCACATATCTTATCGAGGCAAACCCGTGTGGGAAGAAATGATGGCGGCAGAGACACAATTAAAGCCTCTTTATCAATATTTAATAGACCTGGTCGCAAGGTTGGTAAAGCTAAAGATCATTGGTTAGATGAACGAGACAAGGCCGCAGCTCATTTGCATATTCTACTCAATGAAAGCAAAGTTAGCCCTTTCTACATGTAAGTGCCCAAATCTTTTATTAAACAGTTAATTACACTTTTTCTACTAACGAATCCCATAGCTTATAAACTCTAGTCCTACTTTCATCAAGGTTTTGGAAAGAAACTTGTCCTGGAGAAAGCGATGACCGATTTCCCCCTTGGTTTGCATCATATGTAAGTGCATAAATTCGTATCATTTATTGTAAAGGTTTCTAACTAAAGATTTGCATCACATATCTTATAATTTGTTGCATGTTTCTAACTAGGTTCAAAATCAATGTAATGAAATTGTTGATCCTGGTTTGCAATCACTTTCTTGGGGTCCTTCAAACAAAGCAACAAGTTATCCAATTTATAAAGTAAATGGATATACATTTCATACCCTTGCAAGGTCAAAAGGGAAACAAACCGATAACACCGGTGTGTTTGTTAAAGGTGATATAGGCAGCGGGGAAAGTGATTGGTTTGGAGTATTAGAAGATATACTCGAGCTTGAATACACTGGTAGTGACTATAATCGAGTTGTTTTATTCAAATGTCAATGGTATGATCCAAGTCGTCCAAATGGAACACGTATTCATAATGACTACAAAATAACTGAAGTCAACCATAGTAAAAGATATCGCCACTATGATCATTTGATTGTCGCCCAAAAAGCTAAACAAGTTTACTTCTTACCTTATCCTGGAAATTGCAAGTCTATGTGGCGTGTTGTTGTAAACACTAAACCAAGAGGTCGAATTGAAATCAATCATGTACATGTAGAGGAGGATGGGGAAGAGAATGATGTAGCTTATCAAGCGGATGAGAGCAATCCTTCTAGGATTTCTGACACCGAGCCTCCTATCAGTCTTAAGTCTCCATTTGGAGAGGACCGCATTGTTGAATTGTCCATCGGCTCTAGTTCTGGGGCTAATAAAAATGAAGATGATGATGTTGCAGACTTTGATGATGATATTGATTTTTAATAGGGTAATCATTTTTAGCTTGTATTGTTTTAGCTTATATATATTGTTCTTTACATATATTGTTCTTAATATTTAGCTTATATATATTGTTCTTTACATATGTTGTCATGTAACTTAATCTAGTTGTCTTAAAAATTCAATATATTTAAAGCATAACTCTGTCCCACACTCATTAAGCTGACATGTCTAAAGCACCACTGGAATTTTTTTTCTTGTCCCTTTTCTGAAATTTAGGAAGCTTCATATTCTTTCTTATTGTTTTTAATATCTTTCTTACAGTTTGGTTTGAAGATTGAATCTCTCTCTTTGTTGCAGTGGCAGTAGTGAAGGAAATTCATTGAATCTCTCTCTCTGTTTTTAATCTCTGCTGCCTTACTTGGTGCTCCATTGACAAAAAATCTCAATATTGTAAGTTCCCATTTCTCAAAGTTCCTTGCTTTTTTCCTCTTTAGAGTTTAGATGTTACAGCTATCAAGTGTTTGTGAAATTAAGACATCAATTTTTTTCTCTTTCCTCTTCGACTCAGCATTTTTTTTGTGCAGTTTGGAGGCCTTCTAACTACTGGCATTTTGGCTTTCTCTGGAAGGTAAGTCATTTCTCTAGCTCTCTATGGATACATATGCCGTGTGAATGTGATCCTTTTTATGCTTATTTTGTAGTGTGATTGAAAGATATTCAGATGTTAATGACTTAAATGTTATGTATCATTTCCTATGGAAAAAAAAATAAAAGAAAGACTGTCAAAAATAATAATAAATAAAATAAAATAAAGGGCTAGCCTAGTGAAAAAAAGGTGCCATCTTAACGGTTCTTTCCTTCTTTGGAATGTATCTGCTGATGACATTGTGGTTGCTTACTACTAAGCCACAAAGATTCCAAGGTTTAAAGAAAGTATAAGCAACATAACCAGTTAATTTCAGGGCATTGTTTAAGGTTCTTGCTTTTTCGATTGATGATAACTGTCAATCAGATTTGATCCATTTTAACTGGCTTTCTTGTTAAGCCTCATAATGGGTTAAGTTATTTAAACTAACAAAAATTTCTTGTAGTAAAGTTAAGTTATTACTCTACGGATTGAATTTCAAAATTTTGTTAAGGCATTCACAATTTCTGACTTATGATATCTTATCAAAATGATATTCTGCAGATAGTTTTGTTCATAATAGTCCTTGAATATATATGTAGGTCATGGCTCCTCGGGTCAAGGGTAAAGGTGTCAAGGGTCATAGAAGTTCTCGCACCACTGCCGCAGCCGCTATTTCAACCACCTCCACCTCTTCTGGGACTTCGGTTGTGCCAGATTTTCAGTCAGGATCACTTAGCCAGCAACTGTATTTGATGGTACCTAATCCAGGCTACACGGGTCTTCTTCCACCAAGTTGGCCTACTCCAGGATGTATGGGTCCCCCTCCTCCACCCCCTCCTCCAATTTCGATTCCTCCTCCGCTTCGCAATTCCAATCTATTAGTTGATTCAGTGACACCTAGAAGCTCTAGTACATCTCCTCCATCAGAGACTGCATCGGTTCCTAATAGTGTCACAAAAGAAAGATTGGTTCCCGATGGAAAAACAAGGTAAAATTTGGATCTCTCCATAATTAAAATAGCAGCTTCTAGTGGATTTCCCATACTGCATTACCTATTTCTCTTATTACTCTTCTACACAATTTTTACATACTGCATTACCTATTCCTCTTATTACTCTTTCAGCAAGTAATACTAATCACTCTTCTTCTTTTACTACTCCTAATCTAAATGTGTTTACTACTATATTTTAATTTCAAATTAAAGTGCTAATGACTTAAAACTATTTTTTTTAGTTTCCTAACTTGTCAATTCTTTATGAAATTATCAGTTGGTTACCTTTCCTTCCTGGTTCTCAGAAGATTACAGAGATCATCAAGAAACGATATGATAAACCGTACAAAAAGTTTGGAGATGTCCCTCTTCCGACAAAGAAGCTTTGGTTTAAGGAGTGGAAGGTAAAAGTGTTGGATTGAATAAAATTATTTTGGATTGAATATTGTTCATGTGATTTGAATCTTATAAGTAGCAACTTGATGAGTATGTGCAGAGCCACTTTCTTATTGATGATGATGATGATGAGTTTTTCTAGAGGGCTTTCAAGTATAGGACAAGTAAGTGATTTAGCCAAATGATGTCAGATATCCGTGAGGGTGTGGATACAACCCACGAATGGCTAATTCCTGCTTACAAAAAGGTATTGGAAAGGTATTGGGAAACAGATGAGAAATGGAAAAATATAAGGAAAAAAGCAAGAGAGAATCGAGCGTCACTCTTAGGTGGTTCTGTCCATTGCGGTGGTTCTATTCCATTGAGCTCAACTATAGAGAGGATGGTAATATAATTTAAGTGGCTTTAGATCTTATTTAATAGACATCTATTTATGTAAAATTTTTCTTATTTTGTATTTCATGTGGAACAGAAGAAGCAGTTGGGCCGTACACCAACCCACGAGGAGGTCTTCAAAGAAACCCACACACTTAAAAGTGACAAGTCTAAATGGGTGGACAAGCGCTCTCAAGACACTCATGTGAGATATAGTATAAATACTCCTCCTATGTCAAAATTATTAACTAATTTCTAGCTGTCTGGCATTAACATTACTGTATTTAGTGGTCCTAACTATGTTCAACATTATTATTATTATTATTCAGTTTTGTGCTTTGTGATTTTATAGTTGGTTTCTTTTCTTCCAAGTTTCTATAGTCTAAGCCATTTGACACATCTCCTTAAGAGATAATACAGTTCACCAATCTTAATCTTGTGTAGAATGCATGTGAAGCATGCATTATTCTCTTGGAATATGGTAATCTAGTAGCTTGAAATGTTTGCAGCTTGCAGGGGTGTTTACAAGAACTAATAATCTGTTGGCATATACCCAATTTTCCTTGAATTAATGAAAGTTAAGAATCATGTTCTTCCAAAAGGAAATTCAGTTCATTAAGTACTTCCACGGCATTGTCAGTTGTTAAAATACTTTAAATAAGAGTTGGCTTGGCTGATCAAGATCCAGGAATGTCACAAGTAGCGTTTCTTTTACTAGTAAATCATCATTAGAGGGTCACTAATGCTGTACTTAAACCATAGTAGCATGTCCCAATTATTGGAGTTTTCTATTGTTTGAATTTAAATATATACAATTTGAAAAGTTTTGTGCAAAATCTAAAAGTTTTCTATTAAGTAATATGCATGGCTATTTGTCTTAATAATAATAATATAATTGATATAATCATTGTGCAACAGGAGAAGTTTATAAAAAAGTTGGCAGAAGTTCAGGCTCAACATGCCGAGGCTCAAGCACAGGGAATGGAGCTACAACCAATTGATGAAGACTTGATTTGGGAGGAAGTGTGTGGTGGGCAAAAGAAGAATCGAGTTTACGGAAAAGGGTCATTCTTTTCTAGCTCTATCAAGTCTGGAACCACTTCTGCCAATTCTGTATCTGGAAGAGCACCAAGAAATCAAAATTCTGTTCCTGATTTGCGAGAACAGATTCATAATCTCAATGAAGAGCTTTTTCAGCGTGTTACTCAACAAACAGATGAGCGTATTAGTAAGTTGTTAGATACACGCTTGGCTCCTTTGGAAAAGACTCAAAAGAAATTAGAAAAGTTGGAACGGGCAATTGGAAAGGCCAAAAAGGAAAAGCTGAAACAGAAGAGATGGAATGAGGCTTATGTTAGCTATTATGAGAAGGTTAGAGCATCAAGTAGTTCTAGTGCAGTTCCACTACCACCGCCACCGCCGCCACCCTCAATGTCTTCGGATGAGGGCTATGATGATGATGAGGATGAAGATGACACTGAAGACTATAGCTGATAGTTTTAGTATGGTTGAACAATATACTAGGAATTATAGTTGATGATCAATACATTTTGTTTATGTTTTGAATTATATTGACTTTGCTTGTTTATAATACTTTTCTTTTAGTTTGATAATACGATGAATTTGTTTATGTTTTGAAATATTATAAATATTCAAATATAAATTAGATAAAAATTTGTATTAAATTTATATTTATTTTGTATGAAAATAATTTTATTTTGTAATTAGAAAAAGTAAAAAAAAATTCTATTTTACCTTACAGACGGATTTACAGACGGATTTTCTGTCTGTAATCATGATTTTCCAAAGTTTAAATTACAGACGGAAAATCCGTCGAAAAATCCGTCTGTAATTACAGAGAGAAAATCCGTCGGAAAATCCGTCTGTAATTACAGACGGAAAATCCGTCTGAAAATCCGTCTGTAATTACAGACGAAAAATCCGTTTGAAAATCTGCCTGTAATTACAGACGGAAAATCCGTCTGTAATTACAGACGGAAAATCCGTCTGTAAGTTTGTCGCCTTCAGGAAATGGAGGGAGGGTTTACAGAGGGAAAATCCGTCGGTAAATCGTAAAAATCCGTCGGTAATTTTCCGACGGAAAAAAAATCCGTCGGTAAATAATTTCCGACGGGGCTTTTACAGTGGGACAAAATCCGTCGGTAATTTCATCGGTAACCAAAAATCCGTCTGTAATAAAGACTAAATCTGTCTGTAAATCTGTCTGTATTTATCAATTTTCTAGTTGTGAAATGTACAATTCAGTTGACTAGACAAAAAAAATGCAAATTAGAAAAAAGAATAGCCTAAAGCCTATAATCAAACAATAAAGTGCTTACATAATACATACCATATCCTCTATTTAGACTTGAGATTAGATTCTAGCTGTATGGTTTCACTTTTGATTTGTCTCTTTCTTTTCTCAATACTTTAGTTGCCTCCAATTTTTTCATTACCACAACAGTCTTTCTTCTAATTTGAAGTTTTCTCATGTAATGATCTAATATATCTATCGTAACTGCAAGAAAAAGGACGGCACCTGAAAATAATATTGCCAATGAAACATAAGCCCTGTGAAATTCAGAATATTAAGTGTTCAGATTCAGCATAATTACAATAGTAATGTCCTTGTGATGCCTATTGTGGAGCAACAATTTGGTTGAATTGTTATTCCAAATACTATAGTCACTTTCCTTATTTGCTTCATCCCGAGGAAAAAGTAAAGTCCTTTTAGTTAAATTATTAGTTCTATAATGAAAAATAACTATATTCAATTATGAAAAAAAAACCTCCATATCAGAGATGGAATACAATAATAAACAGATTTCTCATTAGTCTTGATCACTTTCAACTCTCCATCATCATTAATAATTTGGAAGTCAAGATTGAAATATGAATTATAATGTTATATATTTGAGAAAGAGTAGGTAGCTAGTCTACCAAAGAAAAAAGAAATTTAATTAAATGAAGAACTAATAGAATAACAAAGTCTAATAGAATAACAAATTGAACTTATTTCTGATTACAATCTTTTTTTTTTGAAACAACTCAAATTTCCAGTAAAACCCACAAACATAAATAAAATAATAGAAAGTCTGATAGATAGGAAGTATGTAGAGAGTGACAAGAACACCACAAATATACAATTACCTTGCTTAAATTAGTATGCTTCTGACTTCACGTTATAGAATTTTCTTTTGTAAATGACGATCACCTGAATCCCCCAATCATATATACGTTAATGAGAAAGATTTCACATTATATAATTGTTGTTGCTATTTTTTATTCTTTTTTATTTCTAGAGCCTTCTTGTTATATTTGTACATGAGTTTTGAAATCAGTATAACAAAAATTGTGATGATTCTAAAAGAATCAAACATGTTTTAATAATCGAATGCCTTCAAAATCTAATAAATAATTGTTCATAATTAAACTGAAATCTTTTTTTTTCCAAAGCACTTTACATTATGTTAATTCAGGCACAATTAAAAAAGCTCAAATTATTTATGAGTAAACCCTAACTTATTCTTACGTCATAATAATTACAAAAATGGAATACTTTCCATTCTAACTGAAATGTACTTAATCCTGTTTAGCATGACAACCACTAACCAACATAGCATTCATAATTGAGGAAGGGGAGGAGCTGAATCCAAACATTTTGAAAAGGATTAAATAAAATCTGCATTACTGATTTCAAGTTCTAAGGACCACAAGTATTTAAATTTTCAATTTTGATCGGAAATTTCTTTTTGATAATATATGCATACAAAATATTGAACTAATAATAATAATAGAATATTCATATATTTCGAAGAGCAAGCAAAATTTTCAATTTTGATCGGAAATTTCTTTTTGATAATATATGCATACAAAATATTGAACTAATAATAATAATAGAATATTCATATATTTCGAAGAGCAAGCAATATTAGCCGCTAATACTTAATGCTGATTTGCTAAAAGGAAATAGAAAAAGCACTCTACCTCTTCAGGTTCAATAATATACCCTATCTATCTTAGATCATATAACCGAAAAGCAACTGAAAAATCATTATAAATAACTTAATATAATGATAAATGATTGAATATAAATCATTTATGCAGTCCAATATAATAAATCATGCATATGATTCTTGAGGGAGCAAAAAGAAGATATGAGATATGAATATGAATCATTATTATGTAATGGTTCTATCTTACAGTTGATCTTGCCTTCCATAGATGCATCTGGGAGAAATACACCCAATGATTGAACAAATTCTCCAAACTCGATGACACCATGTTTCTTGAGACCAAACAGATAAAAAAAAATCTACAAAGGAGAAAGAAAAGTGAGGATGCATTAGCAGAAGATTAAGACATGAAATAAAGCTAACATTAATGCTTTCAAACCATAGATAGATGACTATCCATTAGAGAATTATCAATGAAATTTTATTTTAGGCTTTATCCATGAAATATATGTACCATCACAGGATTACACAACAGAACCAAAATATATATCGTAATAATCTTTCTCAATACCTTATTTAATTATAAAGTAAATCCTAAGAGCCGAGAAGATGCGCAAACAGGAAAATACCCACTCTTTTAAAAAATAACGAAATAGCACAGAGACCAACTAAACCTAAATATCCAACAGCTTAAAATTCAGACCAAATCGTTATCCTCACAATTTTCAGATCTCAAATCTGAAAAAATTCAAATGACCAGAAATTTTGGAAATCAATACAATTTATATTCACGTTTTTCAAAATCTGTAGATATAAATTAATAAAATTTATTTATTAAAAATAATTTAATATTAAATGTGAATTGTGATGTCTCTATGTTGGCAATTTTATCAATTATTTTCATAATTTGCACAACGATTCCTGATGTGAATTGCGATTTGATAACCATGCTCCAATCTAACTTGATTGTCATTTTCAACTACTACTTTCATTATAAAGAATTGATTAAAGAGCATAAAAAATTTGCATAGAAGAGCCTAAAATATCTTTAGCAGATCAAACACCTTCTCAGCAATATATTTCTATTGAAGAGTGGCACCCTTCTGTTGCACTTTATTAGGATGAATGCACAGTGTAGCTTTCCTATAAGCCTTTTTAACAGCAGCGCCTATAATTAAATCAGTTAAAAAAACTGGTTGCCAACCACATTCAGGCCACAGCACCTGATCATCATTGATTAATGAATCTAGTCAACATAAATATAAATAATTATACCAAAAAATAAATACCAGAAAAGCAATATAAACTAAGCAAAAGGACCCGTTTGACGGGTTCAAGATTCATGAAGAAAAATATGATTTGGTAGAACATGTTAATTATGCACTTGGATTTTAATTATGTACTTATTATCAAAATAAAATAAACTATGGCCACAAAATCTTGGTGATACATGTATGATTTTGTAGAAAATGTTAAATATACACTTGTTATAAATAAAATGGTGGAAGATAAATAAATAATCAAAGTCATTATACTTATGGCCACTATAGATCTAGAATACAGAAAATTCAGAGATTATCAAACTACATCAACAAAGTACATACATATTGTAAAGTGGAGGGCAAAGCCCGCAAGTTCCCCTCTTTTCTTGCAGCCCAGCGCTTAATTTCAAAATCCAATGTCTCTGCAAGCCTCTAAATTTGGAAAGGTAAAGTTCAATGAAAAAAAGAAAAACTATAAAACATGGCATAAACAAATTCAAATTACTGGAAAACTGATAAGACAAATCTTAAATAAGAACACACTATAATATTAAAACAGAAAAAGAACACCTACATCAGATAATATACAAAAAAAAGCCAAGAAAGGAGTAATGACAAACCCTTTTCCTTTGCCGTAACTCAAAAGGAAAGATAGACAGAGGGAATGCATCTATATGAGCATATTCTCCTGCTCTCTCCAATTTATAAATCTATAAATATAGACAACTCACGTGTCTCTCAGCTTGCTCTTTGAGTTTGTAGATCCCGCTGGTTCTTCTCTGCTAATGCTTTTGCCTGGTACAACAACCGAGCATGCAGTAAACAACAACCAAGTCATAAGATTGAATTAAATGAGCGTAAAATCATTAAAGAAAAGCTACATTGTTGACAATCAAAATAGAAAATAACGATAAAATTACTTGTAAGTCAAAATATCTTCCTAAAGTAGTAATTGTAGATAAGAAAAAAATGGAGTTGTATTATTAGGAGCTTAAATCAAACAAATGGTGGGCAACTTTGAGGTATTAACAAAATAATATGTATCAACATTTTTGGGATACATGTATCATTTTTTAGAAGATGTAAATTACGCACTTGTTATCAAAATAAAATAAATTATGGCCACAAAATCTCAGTGATACATGTATAATTTTGCAGAACATGTTAAATATACACTTGTTATAAATAAAATGGTGGAAGATAAATAGATAATCCAAGTCATTATACTTATGGCCACTATAGATCTGGAATATAGAAAGTTCAGAGATTACCAAACTATATCAACAAAGTACGTACGTAGTGTAAGGTGGAGAGCAAAGCACGCAAGTTCCCTTCATTTCCTGCAGCCCAGCGCTTAATTTCAAAATCCAGTGTCTCTGCAAGCCTCTGAATTTGGAAAGATAAAGATCAATGAAAAAAGAAAAATAATAAAACATGGCATAAAGCCATAAATAAATGTAAATTACTGAAAACTGATAAAGACGAATCTTAAATAAGAACACACTACAATATTAAAATAGAAAAAAAACATCTGCAGCAGATAATATTAAAAAAATCCAAGAAAGGAGTGATGACAAGCCCCTTTTCTTTCCCCCAACCTAAAAGGAAAGATAGACAGAGGGAATGCACCTATATGAGCATATTCTCCTCTCCTCTCCAATTTATAAATCTATAAATATAGACAACTCACATGTCTCTCAGCTTGCTCTCCTTGAGTTTGTAGATCCCGTTGGTTCCTCTCAGCTAATGATTTTGCCTGGTACAACAACCAAGCATGCAGTAAACAACAACCAAGTCATAAGATTGAATTAAATGAACGTAAAATCGTTAAAGAAAACCTACATTGTTGACAATCAAAACAGAAAATAATGATAAAATTACTTGTAAGTCAACATATCCTCCTAAAGTAGTAATTGTAGACAAGAAAACAATGGAGTGGTATCATTGGGAGCTTAACTCAAACACATGGTGGGCAACTTTGAGGTATTAATAAAATAACAATTAGCAAATACCACAATATACAAACCAAAATCTAAGACTTCCCTTTCTCTTAACATATTCTCATTTATCTTTTTTCATTTGAAATGTATGATGCCATAAAACCTTTTAATCATTAAAAGCATGAAATACTACGCTTAAGAAAACCTTGAAGACAAGTTTATTTAAGCAGTAACTGAAAAGAAAGTAAGAGTAAACAGACAAATAACATAGGAAGGAACAACCATGAAAGAGAAAAAGGAACCAAAACAGAAAATAACCAATTAAAATTAAAAAAAAAACAACAATGAAAAAGAAAGGCCAAAGAAATACTAACTTAATAGAAAATCAAACAAAATGTTAAAAGCAAATAAAGATGAACAAAGAAGGGAAATTGAATTTGTGGGAAAGTGAATTTGACAGATACACCGAAGTGTTGTCTGGATTCCAATAAGAAAAATATTTCAACCAATAAGAGCACTTTACCCACAGCTTACGACATTCTTGCTCTTTTCCTTGCCGCGAGTTGGTGTAATCTTCAAGCATAGAGAGAGCGAAAATTATTTTGACACAAAAATTACTTAAACTTGAGCAACTAATTAGAATGCACCAGTTAGCATCCAATATTTCTCTTTCAAACTCACGTATCAAGTTTTTTTTCTTATTTTAGTGAATACATATCAACTATATTAAGGAGGTAGTACTTACATCATCATATTTGAACTCAATGCCTCTCTCTTGTTTCCATTCTGTAGTTTTTGAATTCAAATTAAAATACATACAAAAAGCTAATAAACCAGCCACAGTTACAACCAATACAGAAACTTTCACAGACAGTGAAAAGTATGGCACATCTATTCAATTTTTCTCATAAATAAGACTCTATCGTTATTTTATTAAAAAAATACATGTAATACATATTGACTCATAAAAATAAACAATACCTGTATTATATCATTTTCAACAAATACCTATATCAGTTTTAACAAAGAACACCGTAAAATTGAACACAATTCAAAATATCAAGGTTTGAACAATTTTCCTTAAAATAGGTAAGAAGAAAAAATATTTAACTTAACTTGATGGTAGAAGAGCTTCTTCTCCCAAGCCAGCAGCTAACCCAGAGAGGAGCATAGATTCTTCAGACCGCCTGGTTCAGCCAGCTAATCGGTGTCCAGCCAATAGTTAGCCACCAATAGCGATTTTGAGGACCTATTGGAGCTAAAGTTGCTTAGTAAGCAGCTTAAGTAATACACAATTTCTGTAACAAAAAATGTAAATATCGGTAACCTACCTAAACAATACATAATTACTATCTTTATAGCAGACTATAATTAGAATTAGAATTCAGAAATAACCATGTAGCATACAACAAATAAAACATGATATTTTTTAAAAAAGAAAATCTAATGATTTAGAACACAATTTTTTAAGAAAAATTGTTGATCATTATTTATCCTGGATTGAAGTTGCTGGTTTCAGAGTTCTCTCAAGATTGGATATTTGTGCTTTAAATAACTGAAACAACAGAAGCAAATTAAATCGATATACTCTACCTGTTTCGGAATCTAAATCAAGTAAAGCTAATATTTCTATATACCATTTTCTATCAAATAAAAGGTCCTCACAAACTAATTAGAAAAAGGAATTGCCTAAAGCTTATAATCAAACAAATAAAAAAGTGCTTACACAATACATACCATATCCTTTATTCATGTATTTTATTTTGATTCTCATTTATCTTTTTCCATTTGAACTGTGTGATGCCATAAAACTATCATTAAAAGCAATTAAAATTAACCATGAAAGAGAAAAAGGAACCAAAACAGAGTTACCAAACAAGATGGTCATAAACCATATCTCAGAATGCTCTCAGAAAAATACATATACAACACACAAATGCATCCACAAGTTGAAAACCTGCGGAGAATAAAATGTAAGAGTAGTTGGAGACAAACCAAAACATGTTTAAAATAATACAGCAACCAAAATGATTCACCGTAATTACACGGAGATATAAGACTCATCTCCTCCATATTTATAATTTAGTGACATAGGGGGTAGAGCCTCCAACCTGCCCAGGATGGTTGTACTTGAAGCAAGAACCAAATTTGCATGACCCTATCTTTATGTAATATTGCATTTTTAAGCATCAGCAGATATAATCAATATGCAAAAGAAAACTCAAACTACAAAGATGAGTCAAAACAGAAATTCAACATTATTCTATCCTCAACATATAATAGAATTATAGATTGCCACAGAGCACCTCATTTCATATAAAACAAGGAATCACAGGAGTCAATTGTCAAAGGAAATATCAATGCATATCAAAAGTATAAGCACCTGGCACAAAGGCTGGCCAATTCGCTCCGGGTACTCCCCTCCTCCAGTCCTAGCAACAGCACCAACAGCCTGAAACATTCACATATCACCAAATCATTAGATCACTACAAATATATGAATCTTAGAGTTCAATTGATTAAAAAAATAATTTAAAGGAAAACCCCTCAAACAAAAAGACTTTTGATTCAATAAGCTCAACACTATCACACTGATTATAGCCAATATCAAATCAAACTACACTAAAAAAAACTGATGATCATATCAAGCACAAAAATAACACAACAAAAAACCGTCCACAAACTTAAAAATCAAACGAACTATAAATTTTGCCTCGACCCGGTCACAGGGATGGTTGAAATGGTAGCGGGAACCATAGCCATAGAATTCAATCCTCAAATAGTAGATACAATCAGCCTCACCAGGCCTTTGGGGATAAGATTCCTCTGCAGCACCCAATCCCATTCGCCACACAGGTTCTGCATTTTTCAAAATCAGGATCAGACACACTTTACAACACCCCAGATTCTCCTGTAAGACAAATCACAATCGTAGAAAACCACAAAGATTGGGAAAAAGGGAAATGATTTTCATATTTTATTTTATGAACAAAAAATGAAAAGAACAGAGCGGTTGAGGAATTATATCAAATCTAACATAATATCATACCTTTGAGTCAAATTCCGATCCACTCTGGCAATTGATCAGATCAGGAACCCTCGCTGGATCACCCGTACAGCTCCATTGAGTAGACACAAGAAAATCGGAGCTGATGGAATAGAAAATGAAAAGGTTCTTTCAATGAGATCTGTTGCTAGATCTCATCACAACAATTGATTTGTTGCTAACTACACAGCAAACTCTTCTTTCGCTCCGTCCATCTTGAGCGGAGAAACAGAATCGCCAAGGAGCGCGAGCGGCCGAGTGAGGGCTCACGCTCTATGAGGCTGTGGACACCACCGACAGTAGAGGCATCGCCAGTGACGGAGAAACCATCGAAGAACGGAGAGGAGGAAGAATAAGGAAAAAAACGAAAGAAAGGGAAGAAGAACAAGAGCACGCGAAAGATGGCAGAGCTGGATACACTGATCCGAAAGAACAGAGAAAGAAGACGCAAAGAAGCTGAATCTGGAGAAAGTGGAGGAGGTGAATGGGGTTTCAATGAGAGAGAAGGAGAAGATATCGAAGAGGCAAGATTCAGGATAATAATAGAAGAGAGAGATGACAACTCATAATGAGCTGTCTGTGGGGCCCACAGAAATGAAAAATTTCCTATTTAAAAAAAATTCAAAATTCCCACAAAATGCCATGTCGGATATGATTCCACGGGAATACTATTGGTATATAGATGACAACAAGTGATGCACAAAATGAAACCATCATGCAGACCACCGATAAGAAGAGAGCCACCATGGCTGGTAGTAGTTTCATTGGAAACACCTGCAGGAAATCTGTTTCTGTATAAACACAACGTGAGGATCCCAATGGAGATCAAGACCGAGGTCGAAGAAGCAAACAGTGATATTGCATCTGGTACAATGAAGACAGTAAATACCTTGTCATGCAGGAACATGGGCACATCGGTATTCTGGTTGTTTCCACCAGGGAGAGTGAAGGCTGCCGCAAAGAGGATTGTAGTGATAAGAGGACCCACAATGGTGAAAGCACCCGCTATCTTCTTTCACCCACTTCTCCCCTGCTTTCGCCAGCTCCTAGTGTTGTTCTATAAATACTTCATTACGCTTTTTCCATCATCATTCTTCGCTCCTTACACTTGGGATGCACAATTTCCTCCACGACCTGCGCTTATAAGATATAGTGTCACTTGACCTTTATGTTTAGAGCTATAAGTGGTTAGTATAGTGTAAGTCATCAGGAGCTGTTATATATTGTTGAGTTAAGAAATTAACTAAATTATTTTTTATGATGACAAACATTATTTTTAGTGGGTTAAACATTCAATTAGTGTTTAATTAAATTTGATTAAATGTTGTAGGCCAAAGAAAAACAAAGTAGCAGCCCAATAAGAAGAAAA
The DNA here is from genome assembly GCF_003086295.3 of Arachis hypogaea. Lineage (NCBI taxonomy): Eukaryota > Viridiplantae > Streptophyta > Magnoliopsida > Fabales > Fabaceae > Arachis > Arachis hypogaea. The sequence goes on from NC_092050.1 coordinate 80,757,644, forward strand.
TAAAACCAATGCTGAAGGGCTGTATAAACAAAGGAAGCCCAAAGAAATCAAGGCAAAAATTCAGTTGGGCTGAACCTGAAAAGAACCGATCCAATCCCGATTGCATCTCTCAAACAAATCCCTCCAATTTGCTTTCACCAAAAGCAACGTTCACCTTTTCCCCTCTTGGTCAGAAATCAGAGAAGTGAGAGAGAGCTTAGTTCCTAAGCTATTCACCGAAGAAGAAAGAAAGAGAAGGTTAAGCAAGAAAGGTTGAGGTCTAATCACCCACATCAAACTGTATCAAGAGAAATCAGAAGCTAAAGGTGATTTACTTCCTTCTACATGCATCTCATTTTCTTCTCTTCATCTTCAACTCTATGCCACTCTAAATTGGGATACATGGGAAAGATGATCTCTGTTCAACACTACTGTGAATCTATGGTAAAAAATGTGTCTTGGAGACCAAGTAGTATTTCAATGGCTAAGATCTGGGTTTACCATTGAAAACATTTATTTTTGCTGTCCTATGGCTTTCGGTCAACAAAGGAGGTCATAACCAAAGTTCCTAATTTGAGAAAAAATGGAAGAAAGTGAAAAAGTAAGTTGGTGAAACACACAGCTCAAGGGTTGACCTAGAAGAGAGCAACTCAGCAACATGCAAGGAGATACAAAAGAAGATTCCTCATCATTCTGAAGCCAAGGAGAGATAACCAGTGTTTTGAGGTTTATGTTCTGAGAAGAGTTCTCTGAAGAAGTTCATCAACTTGGACAGTGCTTCCTGGTCAAAAGAGCATTTTGCCATAATGAGGAACTAAATCAGAAGCAAGCAAATCCAATTCATCACATAGCAAAGAGGCTGTTGAAGCATCAATCTCCTTCATGTTTTATAGATTGTAATTTTCTTTTCAATGTTTATCTTTCTGTAATTTCTTAAGGTAAAAGGCTGAATGAGAGAGTCATTGAAAGAGCCTAAGAGTGGAAAGAGGCAGAGATAAACACTTGAGAGAAAAGCCTAGAGTTATTTCAGATTTCTTTGGGTTAATTCTGTGTCTTGTATCTTGTACCAGTGAGGTATCCATTTCTTAGTTGGGTTAGCACTAAGAGTGAAGAGTTAGGTATTAGCTTAACCAAGTCAAGTTAGGTTAGAACTTGAGTGTGAAAGGATTGTGTCAATCATGTGTAATTGGTGTATGTAATACTTTAACTATAGTGGAAATTCCACCACTATTGTGGTGGAGACTGGATGTAGGTTGTAGTGCACAAGGCAACCGAACCAGGATACATGATGGTGTCAGCTTCTCTCTTCCCTGCTTTGTTCTATTTTCTGATATTCATGAGACAAAATAAAATTTTCTCATAAATTCTCCGCTGTTGATGTCAAACAGATTCAGACTGAAAGTTTGTTTTAAAAGGTTAATTTAATTAAAGTAAAAGAAGGTCATAGATTCAACCCCCTTCTCTAAGCCTTCTACAACCTTCATATATAGTGCATGTTAGTAGCTTAGTTAAATTTATCAGGTGAAAACTCACCAAGTTCATTACTGTTAGTTAGTTAGAGAGGCTTTAATCTACTACAGCTGAGGTGTATTGTAGAGAGTATATGTATATGTATGTGGACTCTTCTAATAACTGAGATTCACCATTTTATGCTATCAAGTTTTTCACAATTCCATCTTTCTCTCTAAAACTCTCTTTCGAAGGTGTTGCTGCCCACACTACCAACACCTTCAACATGGTGCAATGAGTGTGGAGTGTGGCAAACACTGAGAATCAGATTGAGAAAGACGCAGCTTGATCTGAAATTTTGCCAATTTTTGCAAGAGCTCAATTACGCTAATGGTGATCCAAGTTCTCAGTTTTTGCCCTCACTATGCGATCATGATCTATATTTAAACTTCAGTCTCGAACTCAACATTGAATTGATGCTAGGGTTCGCGATTTCTTCTCAATTTGTTCATTGGGCATTCTTTGTCGAAGTTAGGGTTAGCGATTTGGTTTGACCTATTGTTACTTCCTGGTGCGTGAAATTAGAAATCGCACAACTTAACCGGCAAGTGCACTGTGTCATCCAAGTAATACCTCAGGTGAGTGAGGATTGATTGGTGCACGAATCTCCACACCTTCGTACAAATGTACCAGTAAGTACACTGGGTCGTCCAAGTAAGACCTGAGCGAGTCCGGGTCGATCCCACGAGGATTGTAGTTTGAAGCAAGCTATGGTTATCCTGCAGTTCTTAGTCAGGCAAATGAAAGAGTAGGAGATGTTGGTATGTTATTTTTAATTGCATAAAAAGGAATATGAGAGAAGGGTATAAGGTACTTTGTCAATAAAATCAGTAAAAGGGTTATAATTGAGGATTGGAGTTGCTTAGCCTTTCTGAATTAACTCTGGTATTACTGTATTCTTTGCTTGTGAGTGATCTCTTCAATGGCAAGCTGTAAGTGATTAACGCCTTTATTGAGAGGTCATCAATGCTCCTCCAGATCTGAACTCCTGGGTTAGTGTGGATCCATCTCTGCTTGAGGGAGAAGCGCGTACAGTCCATTCTCCTGAATGATCCTACTCAAAACGCCACAGACAAGGTCGGATCTTCCAGATTAGAGAATGCTACATAATTGGGTTCTAGCCTCTACCACAGAGACCCTAATCTCCCTATAAATCGGCTAAACTGGTGTCTCGAGAAGTCCCCAATGAAGTTGTGGATTAGCCGTCTGAGAGATGTATGATTCAAGCTGGCGATTAGTGCTTTCCACTAAAGTATTCACACGAACCCTAGTAGACGCGGGTGTTTGTCAGGCACGTTCGTCTTAGTATGATGAACAGAGCTGATTTTCACTGATCATCCTATTCACCATGTTGAAGTACGAATATACATCTTAGAATTAATCAAACATGGATCGAAGAAGAACAGTAATACTTTTATTAATTCATAGAACTCAGCAGGGCTCCTCCCCTCAACCTAGGAGGTTTAGAAACTCATACTGAAAGGAAATACAAAGTATAAAACTAAAATATGATGAATGATGGTAAAAAGTGTACAAATAACATGAATCTAATTCCTTAAATACTAAACAAATGACTATAAGGGTAAAACAGTCTTTTTAGTGCTAAAATCCACTTCTGGGGCCACTTGGTGAGTGTTTGGGCTGAGATTTGATGAGATCCACGTGCTATGAGGCTCCTAGGGTGTTGAATGCTGGCTAGGGGGTCCTCTTTGGGCGTTTGGACACCGGTCTCTGCTCTTTGGGCGTTTGGACACCGGTCTCTGCTCTTTGGGCGCTGGACACCAGGAAAGGGGGAGGAGGCTGGTGTTGAATGCCAGTTTTGGGCCTTCTAACCCGAAGCAAAGTATAAAATATTATATATTGCTGGAAAGCTCTGAAAGTTAGCTTTCCATAGCCATTGAGAGCGCTCTTTTTGGACTTCTGTAGCTGCAAAAAAGCTCTTCCGAGTGCAGGTAGGTCAGATTTGGACAGCATTTGCAGTACTTTTTGTGTCTCTGAATCAGACTTTTGCTCCAACTCCTCAATTTCAGCCAGAATTTACCTGAAATTGTACAAAAACACAAAAAGTCACAGTAGAATCTAAAAATATGATTTTAACACTAAAACCTATAAAAAATTAATATAAACTAAACAAAACCTACTAAAAACTATATGAAGATGATGCCAAAAAGTGTATAAAATATCCGCTCATCATTGATCCCACGAGGATTGTTGGACTGAGCAAGCAATGGTTATCTTGTTAGACTTATTCAAGAAAACAGTAAAAGATAGTTGTTGTTGTAACGCATAAATAAATAAACAGGAGAATAAAGAAAGCAATTAAAGGTTTGGAATGAAAACAATATAAGAAAACAGTTAAGGTCTCGGAGATGTTTATCTTTCCAGATTAAAACTTCTTAATAACTATTTTAATAATGAATGATTCATTCTATGAAAAATTGTAAGTGATTAAACCTTAATCCCTTGGTGATTTAATCTCCTCTAATCCTTATCAAATGCCACGCCCGTGGTCATTCAATTCGGACCGGAGGATGAAGTTCAGAAAACTAGTTTATACCACAAAGGTCCTAATCACCCCAATCCAGGCTAAATAGATGTTGCTTATCCATATCAGGTTGTGTGATTAGCCGTCTAGGAGGCGTGTTCTCAAGCTGTAGTTCAAGCGAGATAAATCTTCCGAGAATTACAAGAACTCATGTAGAAAAAGGGCCATACTCCCGTTCTACCCAGTCTCATAAGATTAAGAATGAAAACAACACCTTAGAATTGAATCAAACATATATTAAAATAGAAGAATAATAATCTTAATCCATAGAAATAAACAAAGCTCCTAACCTTAACCAATAGGTTTAGTTGCTCATAACTTACAGAGAAAATAGGTTTCTAAAAAGTGCGAAAGGAAGAAGACCCTAAATCTCAGTGATCTTTTTCTTTAAATACCAAACTAATAATAAATGCTAAACCTAAAAGATATTATTTGTAAATAAAAATGACAAAAATAAAATAAAATAAAACTAATAAGTGCTAAATCCACTTGGAAGCTCAATGAGGTGTGAAACGGGCTGCTTGCTGGCGTTCAACTTCAAGAATGGGCATTGAATGCCAAGGGGGAAGCGTGCGTCTCTGGTTTGTGCCCCCTACTGGCGCCAAATGCCAGGTGGGCGTTCAGCGCCCAGGGAGGGTGCTACCAGCATTTTCCTTTCTTACTCCAGGCTTCCCCAAACAACTCTGAATTTCACCTAAAATTATAAAAACACAAGAAAAACTCCATGTAGCATCCAAAGGTGATTTTTGCACTAAAATCAAGTAAAAGTAAATAAAACTTTACTCAAAACAATATAAAATTAACTAAAAAAAAAGGGTATAAGATGCTCACGCATCATAACACCAAACTTAAACTGTTGCTTGTCCTCAAGAAAACAAAATAGTATAGGACCAAGGAAGAGAAAATACACAAGATTTGAATTGTCATTGAAGCTCGGGTTTAATTACTGAATGGAGCTAATGACACTCTATTTCTGAATAGCTTTGGCATCTAACTATTCTTTGAAGCTTGGGAATATTGGCATCCTTCAGAATTAGAACTCGAATGATATTATATATTCTCTTCTTTAGGCTCTAGTTGATTCATGAATACAACTTTTCTTTTCTTTGGTGCTTTGCACCTTTGAGCCTAACCATGACCCTAATTGTTCTGTTCTCAAGCTTAACTTGAAACACAAACACCACAAGCACTTAACTAGGGGAGCCTTTTGGGTTGGAGTTTTTCTTTTTCTTTTCTCCCAGACAATGGTGCTCAGAGCCTTAGGTATACTCTGCAACAGCAATTGGTCATGACTTTAAGTGTTCAGTCTCAAGGGTTACTTGACACTTTCACACCACAAGCATATGGTTAGGGAAAACTACTTTTTTGAGCTTTAGATCACTTTTGACCCTCCTAACCATTGATGCTCAAAGCCTTGGACCTTTTACTTTTGATTTTTCTTTTTATTTATTTTTGCTGTTTCTTTTGCTTCAAGAATCAATTTTTTTTTTGTTTCAGAGAAGCAATAATATCTTTCTAAATTCATATTCTTCAAGAACCAATATACTCCACTCCAATATCAAATATGCACAGTTAATTCATACATTCAGAAATAGAGATAATGTCACCATGTCAAAGCAACTAAAATACATAAGGCATATATAACTTGAATTCTCATGCACTTTATTATTACTCTTCTTCTTAAAACTTTAATTAAGTTTAGTGGGTGGTTCATGAGATATTTTTCAAAAATATTAACTTAAAATTTTTAAAATTAACTTACTAAACTAGAAAGTAAGAAATCCTAATAGTGATCATGTAACTCAGACTGGAAAAATAGAAAATTGAATAAAATGCTGAAAACAGACATAAGATAAGGGAGATGAGATTGAAACTTAACCACCTCAGTCATGGTGGCTGCCGCTCACTTTGGAGGATCCCTTCTGGCGCTTCAACACTTCCAACTCGCACCCCTATTTCTTCTGCTCCTCAGTCAACTTATGAAGGATGATATATTGGCTTCTGTGTTCTTCTTTCAGTTGGTCCATAGTGGGTATCAACTGTCCAATGGATAGTGCCAGTTGAGTCCAATACTCGTGTGGAGGGATGCTTTGCTCTTGAGGCCATTCAGGCTGCTTCCTCTGAGGAGGGGGGACCCACTTCTGAATTGGTACTTGCCCAAGTTCCCGAGTGTACTCCATGCTCTTGTTAGTGATTGGGTTATCCACTGCAATAAATATGTCTCTTTCAATCTGGACCTTGGCCGCCTCACATAAGTGAGAGATGAGATGAGAAAAAGCCAACCTAGAGAGGGTTGAGGTCTTTGTTGTGATATTGTATATCTCCAAAGGGATCACTTGATGAACTTCCACTTTATTACCAAGCATAATGCAGTGGATCATCACAGCTCGCCTCATAGTGACTTCAGAGTGGTTGCTAGTGGGGAGGATGGAGAGTTAAATGAACACTAGCTATCCTCTAGCAACTGGCTTGAGATCATTCCTTCTCATCTGGAATGGTTGACCCCTAGCGTCCTTCTTCATTTGGCTCCAGACAGGCATATGTCTTTGAGAACTTGATCCAATCTCGAATCGGCTTGTACTCTCCTATTAAAAAAGTGAGGGTCATCTGTTGATGGAGGCAGCTTAAAGAGAAAAGTGGAGAATGAAAGAAAAAGGAAAGAGAAAAGGAAAGAAAGAGATATAATGTAAGGGGAAGGAAAGAAAGAATAGGAGGAGGTATGAGAAGATTGAAGGAAGTATGCGGATTTTTAGTAGGGGGTGGTGCTAAATTCGGTCATGGGAGGGGTGGGAAAGAAATTGGAGTGAATATTTTATTTATAGAGAGATGAGGTGAAAAGATATGATAGAATTTGTAGAGATATGCTAAAATAAATATTAGGATGCATGGGGATTTTTATGAAGGAGAAATAGTGGGGAGGATAAAAAAGATGTGATATGAAAAGATATGGATGCGAATTAGGAGATTTGGTTGTTATTCAACTCATTGGTGAAGCTACCCCTCCCGTGGCGTCGGATGCCAGTCTGGCGTTGAACGCCGAGAGTGACAGTTTTTTTTTTTACTCCCTTGGTGGCGTTAGACGTTCAATATGGACATAAAATTCCCCAAGGGACCAGATTGTACCGAGCAAACGTCGAATTTGGGCATTCAACGCCTATATGCCCACATCCTCCCCTTGGCACTAAACGCCAGGTTGGCGTTTGGTGCCACCAGGCGGTCTCCTCCAAGGTGTGCTGTTTTTCTGTCTATACGTCCCTGTTCTTATTCCGAGTGCTATACATGATCACAAATGTTAGAATATTAGGAAAAATATGAAAATCAATATAAAATAAAACCATATGAAATCAAACTCAAATAAACTAGAATTGAATAAAATAAAATAAAAGTAACTATAGGATACGTATGGTTGGGTTGCCTCCCAATAAGCGCTTCTTTACCGTCATTAGCTTGATGGACAGCCATTGTTATGTCAGCAGGTGGGTTGATTTCCTTCGATGAATCTCATCTCCTAGGCAGTGTTTTAACCTTTGGCCATTGACTATGAATCTTTTATCTGAATTCCTATTTTGAAGTTCTACATGACCGTAAGGTGATACTCCAGTAACCACAAAGAGTCCTGACCATCGTGACTTGAACTTCCTAGGGAAGAGTTTGAGCCTTGAATTGAAAAGCAGAACTTTTTGGTCGGGCTCAAAAACTTTGAAAGCTATTTTCCTATCATGTCACTTCTTTGCTCTTTCTTTGTAAACTTTGGCATTCTCATAGGCTGCATATTGGAACTCGTCCAGTTCATTTAGTTGGAGCAATCTTTTCTCTCCTGCAGCCTTGGCGTCAAAATTCAGAAACCTTGTTGCCTAGTATGCTCTGTGCTCCAACTCTACTGGAAAATGGCAAGATTTACCATAGACTAATTGATACAGAGACATTCCAACAGGGTCTTGAAAGTTGTCCTGTACGCCTAGAGAGCATCATCAAGTCTTCTTGTCCAGTCCTTCCTTGAGGTGCTTACTATCTTCTCTAAGATCCTTTTAAGTTCCCTATTCAAGACCTCAGCTTGTCCGCTTATCTGTGGGTGATAAGGGGTGGCCACCTTATGACGGACTCCATATCTCTGCAAAAGTGAGTCCAATTATCTATTGCAGAAGTGGCTACCTCCATCACTGGTCAGTGTCCTTGGGACACCAAACATGCTGAAAATATACTTCTGCAGGAAGTTCAGCATGACTCGGCCGGGTGTCAGTAGTGGGTGAGACTATAGCTTCAACGTATTTGGACACATAGTCCACCGCCACCAAGATGTATGTGTTTGAGTATGAGGGTGGAAACGGTGCAAAAAAATCTCTCCCCCACACATCAAACAACTCAATCTCCAGGATCCCGTGCTGTGGCATTTCATGATTGTGATAAACCCCCTTTTTAGGGTTTATCTTGTGTTGAATTTAGAGTATTTTGGTAACCTTTCCTCACATTTATTCAATGAAATAGCATGGTTTTGTGATTGTCTCATTATTTGTGCTTGATGTGTTTGCTAGTGATTTCAGATTGAAAAGGGCTAGGAAAGGATCAAAGGAGTGAAAGGAAAGCATACAAAGTGGAGAAATCATGAAAAGCCAAAGATTTGGAAAACGCCCATGGACGCGCTCCTGCGTGGATTGCGAAAACCTCCATGGACGCGTACGCGCGCTGTACGCATACGCGTCAAAGGCCTCACGTGATTTTTAAAAAAGAACTCGTGCCTGGCAATTTTGGAGGGTTTCTGGCCCCATTTGGAGCTGAGTTTTTGGTAGGAAAAGATAAAAGGAACCAAGGATTGAAGGGGAAGGCATCACTTCACATACATTACACATTGGGCTTAGTTTTAGCTAGTTTTAGAGAGAGAAGCTCTCGCTTCTCTCTAGGATTAGGATTAGAATTAGGTTTAGGTCAATAATCTTAGATCTAGGTTTTAATTCATGCTTTCATCTACTTCTACTCTTTAATTCTTTGTTGTTACATTCATCATTCTTCTATTGTTTGTTACGATTTCCTCTACTTTGTTTCTATGCTTTGTTGTAGATCTACTTGTGTTCATGCTATTTTCTTTCAATTCAATTTGAGGTAATTCATGATAATTGTGTTTCTTTTGATTGTTGTTATTAATTCCTTGCAATAATTGTTGTTAGATTCTATTCTTGTTGTCAATTTACTATGCTTTCCTTTTGTGCATTCCAAGTGTTTGATAAAATGCTTGGTTGGATTTTAGAGTAGAATTTTATGCTCTTGGCTTGGGAAGGTAACTTAGAAACTCTTGAGTTACTAATGTCCATGTAATTGATGATTGGGAGCCATTAACTCTAGATCTCACTAATTGAATTGGTGGAGAACTAGGACTTATGGACTTGGATTGATATAGTAATGACATGTCACCATGTCATGTTTTTCTATGCCTTTTCATACAAGAAATAGATAATTAGTGCTTAAATATTGCATTCTTTTGTGCTTAAATGGTATATTTCCTTGATCTTTTAATTTGATAAATTTTGTACGAAATAAGAAAAAAAAGAAGCAAAAGAGCACAAAATAAGCTAAAAAGAAGAAAAGTGGAATTCTGGGCATGCTTTGAAGATTGAACACACTTTGGAACCTTAGGCCACACTTTTAAAAGCGTGGCCCATGACCATGAAACCATGGCATGTATTAATGCCTTATGCATGCATGGCGTTGCATGAATGAACACTAGCGTTCACCAATTGGCTAATAAGGCCGAAGAATGCATGCAAGTAATATTACACCAATCCTTTGACAAGGCATTAATGAAAGCATGCATTTAATTATTAATATGGATGCATGAATTAATAACCAAGGCTTGCATCGTATTTAGAATGAATTGAATAAAAACACAGCATGCATTTTCATTCCACCAATGCCATTGGGTTATTAAAGCATGCATTTCATTATCAATGCCACTAAAGCCATCATGCTTTAACGTAATGCATTTAATTAATGAAAGCATGCATTAAAGCTAAGCCAATGAAAGCAAAGGCAGCAAACGTTTCACTCACCAAGCGCTACAAAGAAGCAAGGAAGCAAGGCTTAAGGAGCCCACGTTTGCGTTCAAGTTGGCCCTCAAACGCCACCTCCAACGCCAGCAAAGTTTAGCCAGGATTGAAGATTAGCCCCAACGTTTGCACCGATGTTTGCCCTCAAACGTGGGGTCAAACGCCTTTGATGGCTGCCTTGGAGTCCTAGCGTTTGTGACCACGTTTTCCTCAAACGTTGGGGCCAAACATTGCTAGATGAATGCCCTGGAGGAAGCCCACACCTGCACCAACGTTTGACCTCAAACGTGAGGCCAAACGCCAATGACAGCAGCCGGCTGGTTCTGCATAACTTACATGAAGACGTTTGAGTCAATGTTTGACTGAAACGTTGACTCAAACGTAAATGCTCCAAAGTCTAAACTGCAAGCAGATTTCTTCTCAAGACCAAGAGTGATCAATCAGGGCCATCTTCAACCCAATTCCATCAAGGCCAAAAGCCCAATTGACACTACTCAAAGGCACAAGAGATATTTAGAATAGAAATTTCATTTTAATTATAATTTGTTTTTAATTTCATTTACATTTTCATTTTGTAAAAACTATATAAGGCATCATTTTCATCTTTGTTAAAGGAGGCTAGCTCTACTAGAGAGCAGTGGTAGTAGGAGCTATCTCTTAATTTTCTTCTTTGAATTTGATTTTTGGGAATTGGGAAGGAGAATTGATCTCTCTTCTTCATTGTTCTTGCTTCTGCACTTTTTACTCTTTGTTTTGGATCTTGGGTGGAGAATTGAAGAAATTCTGTTTCAATCTCACCTTGAGATCTCTCTCTGTTTATTTGTCTGCATAATTCAAGAAATTGTGATTTGGGATTTAAATTCTCTTTACTGTTTTCATCTTTACTTCTTCTGAAATTTGTTCTTCTATTTCTTTTGCAAATTGTTTTTTGCTGAATCAAGGAAGGGGTTGAGATCTATACTTGTTTTCTAGTCTCTTTGATCCCCTGAGATCTTAAACTTCATTTTACAATTGAGTTGAGTTTTCTTGCTGTTTTGGATTTTTCAAGCAATTTCCCTTTTCTGTTTAGATCTATTGCAAGTTATTGCATCTTTTACTTCTCTGCTTGATTGCACTTTACATTTTCTTGTTGAAGTTTTAATTCCCAGCAACCAATCCCTTTTACTTTTCATGCAATTTAATTATTCTGTAATTGTTCTAAGTGTTGTTTATTGCTTTCCTTTAAATTTCCTGCACCCAATCCCCTTTACATTTGATGCAATTTACATTTTTTGTCATTTAAGATTTTTCCAATTTACTTTTCTTGCTCTTTAAGCTTCTGTCCAATTTTACTTTCTGCAGTTCATAATTCTTGCTATTTATTTTCTGTTGGCTACATTTCATCCAATTTCAACTGAATGTTAGCTTGACTAAACTAATCACCCACTAAAGCTTGATCCATCAATCCCTGTGGGATCAACCTCACTCTAAGTGAGTTTTACTACTTGATGCGACCCGGTGCACTTGCCGGTGAGTTTTTAGGGTAGTTTCACTGATGCTAGGGCATTTTGGCCAGTTTCACTGACCTTTTCTTTACTGTTTTTAGGGTAGTTTCATGCATTTCCTTAGGAAATAAGCTAGTTTTGGGTAGATATTCACTTACATCTTGATTCAAGCATACATTGTGCATTTTACATGATTTCATGAGGATTTTGCATGAATTTAAGGACAAATTGGATGTTGCATTTCCCATGACTTGGACTAGAACTTTGATGCACTTTATTGCTTAATTTCAGGACAAACGAAGCAAAAAAGAACCACATTAGTGGCTACGTTAGTTGCACTAACGTTAACACTAACATGGAATGGGAGTAACTTGCAAAGTTAATGAGAAAAATGATTGCCAATAACGCTCTCGAAGCCATCATTGCCCACGTTAAGAAATAGAGCCAACGTTAGTGACATTTAACATTATCACTAACGTTGAACCAAGATCATGAGTGGCCACGTTAGAGTCCACGTTAACCTAGTTAACGTGGCCTCTAACGTTAAGAAGGAAGGGGGGAGCCAACGTTAGTGACACTCAACATTGTCACTAACGTTGGCCAAAGCACATTAAGCCACGTTAACTCCCACGTTAACCTAGTTAACGTGGAAGCTAACGTGAAGGAACAAAGTGGTCGACAACGTTAGTGACACCCAACATTGTCACTAACGTTGGAAGAACACAAGCCCCCAATGAGCCACATTGACTCCCACGTTAACCTAGTTAACGTGGAAGCTAACGTGAAGAAAGAAGGTGATTGCCAATGTTAGTGACACCCAACATTGTCACTAACGTTGGAAGGAGCCACACATGCCACCATGAGCCACGTTAACTCCCACGTTAACTTAGTTAACATGGAAGCTAACGTGGATAAGGGAAGGATGAGCCAACGTTAGTGACACTCAACTTTGTCACTAACGTTGGAGATGGCTAGCAAGGCCACGTTAGAAGCCACGTTAACCTAGTTAACGTGAAAAATAGGGGCAATTTAGAACGTTAGTGACAATGGTAAGTGTCACTAACCTTCTCGACGGATTGCAAGCCTACGTTAAAAGAACCACGTTAACTAAGTTAACGTGGGCTCTAACGTAGGGAAGTGGGAGGCTTCTCAGCGTTATTGGGAAAGTTGAGTCCCAATAACGTGTGCGAAGGACATAGTGGAAACGTTAGTGGCAATGTTTGTGCCACTGACGTTGAGGTTAACGTGGCCTTTAACTTTGGTGAGGAACGTTAGTAAAAAAGGTGATTGTCACTAACGTTCTCGAACCCATATTTTCACTGAACGTTAACACCACTAACTTCCTGTGCCAAAGCCCCTGCCCACTTCATACTTTCTCTCTGCAAGTAAAAGCTAAGCCCAATGAAGAAGAGAACTGCTTCCAACTCAAGATCCAAAGGCCCAAGACTTGAAGAATCAACTAGAAGAACAGAAGAGTAGTATATATAAGAGTATCTTTGAAATATTTTAGAGAGTTGGAAATTATAGGGAGACTCTTAGCATAGAACTACTCTCTGTATTTACTTTCTCTGCACTTCTAAGTTTTCATGATGTATTCTCCATCTTTGTTTTCATTTTCCATAGCTATGAACAACTAAACCCCTGTCATTGGGTTAGGGAGCTCTGTTGTAATTTGATGGATCAATACTAGTTTTCATTGTTCTTCTTCTATCTTTTCTCTTGATTTTACTTGAAAGCTTTCGATCTTCATCTAATTGAGTAGTTATCTTGAAAAAGAAGCTATTCATACTTGGATCTCTTCTGAACCTTGAAAGAGGAATGAAGAGATCAAGCTAGAAATGCTTTCTCATGCTGGACCAAATTGGGTTTGGATGGATATGTGACTATAATCCTCTCAACATTTGGTTTGGGAAATGCATGTGGTATAATCAGTGACCATACTTCATCTCTTCTCATGAGCAATTGACCAAGGAATTGGCTATTGATCAAGATTTGAGAGATTGAATTACAAGAAATTGTAATTCAATCACTTAAGATTGCCAAGGAGATCAATGAGTGCATTGATTGAGGAAGAGATGAAAATGAAATTGATCCGGAGAATGCAACATCTCCTATGCCCAATGAACTCCCCATTTCTGATCTTACCCATTCTCTTTGATTTCTGTTATTTACTTTAATGAGCAATTCCCCCATGCCCATTTACAATTCTGCAATTTACCTTCCGTCATTTACTTTCAGATCTATAATTCTAGCATTTACTTTCCTGTCAATTGCCTTCCCGCCATTTTATTTTCTGTAATTCTCAACTCAAATTCTGGATTCGCTCAACTAGAATAGTCCTCTAATTAAAGTTGCTTGATCAATCAATCCTTGTGGGATTCGACCTCACTCTATTGTGAGTTTTTGCTTGACGACAAATTCGGTACACTTGCCGAAGGGGAATTTGTTGAGAGACAAGTTTTCCATGCATCAAGTTTATGGCGCCGTTGCCGGGGATTGATTGTGCATCAACAATGATTAGATTGGAGGATAACTAGATTGAGCATTTTATTTTTGTTTGAGTCATTTACTTTCTGTTTTAGATAACTTCTTCCCTTCCCCCTTAATTTTTCTTTGTTATTTACTATTCATCTCACTAACCCACTAACTGTTTGATATATTTCATCACTCACACTAACAGTAATTCTGACAGATATACTTTATGCACCTATTCTCTTTGCTTGTACTTGTTGGTTGTATGACAGGGAGAAGAAGTAGGGCTTCAACTTCCTTTGATTCTGAACCTGAGAGAACCTTCCTTAGACTAAGGAGGGAGGCAAGAGAAAAACGTGTAGTTGGTGGTGAAGAAGAGGAGGAACACTTTGAGGAATACTTTGAACCAAACATGGAAGAAAACATGGAAAACCATCATGAAGAAGAGGCTCACAACCATGGCAGAGGAGGTGGAGCAAATCATGCTGGGGAGGATAGAAGAGTTTTAGGCTCTTACATCAATCCAAACCCAGGGAACTGTGGAAGTAGCATTCAAAAGCCAACCATCCATGCCAACAATTTTGAACTGAAGCCACAGCTCATCACCCTTGTTTAGAACAACTGTTCATTCGGAGGGAGTGTCCAAGAGGACCCCAATCAACATCTAACCACCTTCCTAAGAATATGTGACACAGTGAAGTCTAATGGTGTTCATCCTGACGCATATAGACTGCTCTTATTTCCATTCTCACTCAGGGATAAGGCAGCTAAGTGGCTGGAGTCTTTCCCAAGGGAGAGCTTGACAACTTGGGAAGACGTGGTGAACAAATTCTTAGCAAGATTTTACCCTCCTCAACGAATCAATAGGCTGAGAGCTGAGGTCCAAACTTTTAGGCAACAAGATGGTGAGACTCTATATGAAGCATGGGAGAGGTTTAAAGACTTAACAAGGAGGTGCCCACCAGATATGTTCAACGAATGGGTGCAGCTGCACATTTTCTATGAAGGGCTCTCTTATGAGTCAAAGAAGGCTGTAGACCATTCATCTGGAGGATCTTTGAACAAGAAGAAGACTATTGAGGAAGCCATAGATGTCATTGAAACAGTAGCAGAGAATGACTACTTCTATGCTTCCGAAAGAGGGAACACAAGAGGAGTAATGGAGCTAAACATTGTAGATGCTCTGCTGGCCCAAAACAAGCTCATTACCCAGCAGCTGGCTGACCTCACCAAGAAGATGGAGAGGAACCAAGTAGCAGCAGTCTCCACTTCATTAACAACCCAAGAAGGAGTGAATGAAGAAGCATAGGGTAGTCAGGAGCAAGCCAACTACATTGGGAATTCACCTAGGCAAAACCATGATCCATACTCCAAGACCTACAACCCTGGATGGAGGAATCACCCAAACTTTGGGTGGGGAAATCAACAAGACCAAAGCCTTGATCAAAGACGCCCAAATCCAAACAATGCAGCTACCCAACACTTCACATCTAGACCATATCAACACCCCCATAACAACACCTCCCCACATTTATATCAAGGCCAGAATAACCCTACTCAGCCTGACCTGTCATCATTTGATGAAAGAATCTCAAGGATTGAGAATCTACTTGAAGGCCTAAGCAAGGAGATTCAAGACAACAAGGTCTTCAAGGAGGAAGTGCGAGCCAGTTTCAAGAACCAGGGAGACACAATCAAGAGGTTGGAATCTCAAGTAGGATATCTCTCTGAGCAAATTCCCAAACCCACAGATGGATTCCCAAGTGACACAGAGAAGAATCCGAGAGGTGAAACAAAGAAGGTAAGATGGGAAGATTGCAAGATGGTCACTATAAGTGATAAGGAGACTGAGGACAAGCCAAGAAAGCTGTCAGAACAACCTGAAGATACCTCAGTAGAGGAGGTGGAAAAAGATTACCAAGAACCAGAAATCTCAAAACAGGAGTTGCTGAGACTCTATGCACCTTTTCCCCAACTGCTCAAGGGAGCTGTGGAGAGGAGAATATACTCAAGATTTCTTGACTTATTTGCATCTCTGCATGTGAACATACCATTCATCAAGACTATCCAACAAATGCCTGCATTCATCAAGTACATGAAGGAGTTGCTTCCCAGGAAAAGCTCACTCAAGGGAGGCCAAGCTATAGTGATGAACAAGGAGTGCAGTGCCCTCATTCAACCGCAGTTGCCTACAAAAAGAAAAGATCCAGGGAGTTTTCATGTCCCCTGTGCCATAGAAGAAACAATGTTTGATAGAGCACTTTGCGATTTGGGAGCAAGCATCAACTTAATGGCTCTATCCCTGGTGAAGAGGCTGCAGATCAATGAGATATTGCCCACAGATGTAGTCATCAGGCTGGCTGACAAAACTCAAAAACAAGCAAGAGGGGTGGTGGAAAACGTGTTGTTAAAGGTGAGGAAATACTTTCTTCCCACAGACTTTGTCATCTTGGACATGGAAGAGAGTCACACTCACCCAATCATATTGGGAAGACCATTCCTAGCTACAGCCAGAGCACTCATAGACGTGGAGCGAGGGGAGCTAATATTGAAGATCCATGATGAACAACTCAGCTTCAATGTCTTCAAACTCTCCCAAGAAACTGACCAAGAAAACAAAGAACCAAGCAATGATCATAACGGGATGCTGACAGAGGAAACAAGCACTGAGGCACCACCAACACATCTGAGAATCCCACTGAATGATGAACAAGGCAAACAGCAATCGTCACAGCTCAAGGAAAAGTTGGAGGAACCTAAACCACCAGAGGCATGTGAAGATAACAACAAAATTCACTTAAAAGAAGAAGTCGCCAAGAACAGGGAAGCGTCAAAAGGGACAAAGAAGAAGGTACCAAGGGGGTGGAGGAACAAGAAGATCCCTACGGAAGGCCTCTCTCCAGGAGATAAAGTGATTTCAGCTTACTTCCCAGAATTCCCCCCTAATCTCCCCACTGTACCATCTCAGTTACCTAAGGTCTTCACTATCAACAGAGTTCTTTCCTTGGAACATGTAGAGATCATTGATACAACCAATGGATATAAGTCCAAGGCAAGAGGGGAGGACTTGAAGCATTATCAACCACCCTGATGAAGGAGAAACGTCAAGCTAGTGACGCTAAAGAAGCGCTTCATGGGCGGCAACCCATGTTTTATTAGCTTTTACTAGTGAATAAGTCAATATTCATAAATTTCAACCCAAACTTGGTGAAGTCCTTATATTGCAGTATATAGTGAAGAACAAGTTTGGTGTTCAAAGCATACCAAGAAAGCATGAATGCAACAGAGAGCATTCTAGTCTTGGAGCTTTGAACAGAACTTTTCATCACAATGCTTCAAACTAAGTTTGGTGTCACCTCATGGTGCCACCAAAATGCATAAAGGGATACACAGTTAGTTAATTAGTTAGAGTTCATGAATAAACAATCTAATCTTTTCTTCTCTTTATTATTTTAGCCGTAAAAATCTAAATTGATTTTTTTTATGATATTTCTTACTTTTCTTATTTGATCTTTATAGGGAAAGGAAAGGAGCATTGAAAGAAATAGATTGGACAATTAAAGGAAGAAGGTTCGGACACCACAAAAGGAAGGACTATACACTTGTTCTAAAAAGGGAAGTCATTGGAAAATGTTGCCATACAACATTGAAAAAAATGGGACCCTTGAAGACCGAGCAATCTCCATCATAAAGTGATGATCCTTGTCCTTTCTACATGCACAACCCCAACCGTCCATCAAACAACCACTCCATTAATCCACACCCTCCATTCACTCACAACCTTTCTATAAAAGTGATCCTTGATCCGTACCCTAGCTCTACACTCCACATCCACTCTTCACACCTATCCATTTCGGAGCAAAGCATTTCCTAACCATTTAAACACATTCTCCTTCACCACCTTCATTGCACTCAACCCTAAACAACCAAAAGTCTCCACACCCTTGCCAACTCCATACATTAACCCTCAATCATGGCATCTTCAAGCTCTAAAAGAAGGAAGGGGAAGGAACCTATGGAGCAACACCCGTATGATGAAAAGAGATTCAGAAGCTTGCATCATGCATTGCAATACGGGTGGATGGTTGATAAAGAAATCATTTATGAGCTAGGATTTCAAGTTAGGAAAACTGAGTGTCCCAAAATTACAATGAAGGTAGAAAAGAGAAGATGGGAGCTCCTCACTGATCCGGTCATTAAGGTGAATGCAAATCTTATAAGAGAGTTTTATGCAAATGCGGTCCGTTATGATAAGGCAGATGAGTCATATACAAGCTTTGTGAGAGGAAAGATTGTGGATTTTGGCCCCATGAGTGTCATGAAGGCATTAAAACTGCGGTCCATACCGTTTGAAGAAGAGAGTTATCATTCAAGGATGGACAACAACCCTAATCATGATCAGATTGTGCAAGACATTTGTGTACCAGGAGCTGACTGGGAAAGATATGCAGATAGGAGACCAAGGTTCATCAAGAGAGCAGATCTTACTCCGGAAGCAAAGGGATGGTTCGAGATTGTATGGAGGTCCATCCTCCCAGCAGCGAACAACTCGGAGGTGAATCTCAAGAGAGCCACACTGGTACACTGTATACTCAAAGGAGGAGAAATCAAGGTTCATGAACTCATAGCAGAAGGCATTAGAAAAATGGCAGAGAAAAGCGACTCAAGAGGAACGTTAGGTTACCCTAGCACTATTTACCGACTGTGCAAGAAAGCTGGGGTGGTGTTTGAAGATGAGGACCCCGTGTGGATAAAAGAGGGCATTCCAATAACCGTTCAACGAATGCATGCCACTGCATCCCCCCTACCTCAACGGAAGCAAAGGAAGAGGACAGCCCCTCAAGTAGTAGAAGGACAAGCCGTAGAAGGGCAAGCACCAACCACTTTGGATATGCATCAATTGCAGGAGGCCATTAGTGGACTATCTCAACAATATTTGGAGAGCCAAGGAGCACAGAGAGAACTTCAACTATAGATGATGGGGCAGCAAGAGGAGTCACTCTCAAGATGGATGACTCAACAAGGGGATTGTCAAAAGCAAATGATGGATCAGCAATTGAGTCAAGGACAACAATGGAATGAAACATTTCACAGGATGGAACAAAGGCAAAATGAGCAACAAGAATCCATCCAGAGGCTAATCAACATCCAAGCACATCAAGGTGCACATATACATGAGATGCATCGAAGACAAATAGAACAGGCAGAACTATTGGACGAGCAAAGGGCATTCGCAGAAGGAGTTTACATGAGCGAGACTGGGCATCATATAAATACTCAAGCCAGGCTCGGTTACTTGGTAGGACAACTGCCTATATTGCATCCAAGAATCACAAGGTATGAAGAAATGAGGGATGAATTAGCACGAGAAGAAAGACAAAGGGTGGAAGAGAGTCATGAATCAGTAAGAAAGGCACTTGAGGATTGGAAGCAAGCAAGATTGGCACGGATGAGAGGGAATGCAAGAGGACACAAAGAAGACAAACAAGGAGGAAAGCATGGACATCCACAAGAGTAAAAGGTGGTGGAGTTCTTTCTTTGGTCTATCTTGTTCTAAGTTTTAAATAAGGAAGATCTTGTATGAAATAGAACTTGCTTCCATGATTAGTTTAAACTTTTTTAAATTCTGTTTTTTTTTAAGTTTATGTGTTGAAGAGGTCTCTGTGTGCTAGTCTCTATGTCACTGCATCATTTCTTTACTTACTTGTATGCTTGTCCCTTTTGAATCAAATGAAAAGAGAATGATTGTTTTCAAAAGACCAGAGTGGAGTTCATACTAGGGAGTAAGTCCATGAGTTTGTGGTGTGGTCATAAGTTAGCTAAGTTGGTTCAACCATAGGGTGGGAAGACAACTATCTGTCATGAATACTATGCTTGAGACACACCCCATGAGACTAGATAAATAAGAAGATCCTAATAAGAAAAAGGGAAAGAACAATCAAAGTTGAGGAATAAAAGAAAAATAGTAAGCAATAAGGCTAGGCACCAATGGTTTTAATCTTGAAACATGTGTATGTGGTGCTCCTGTGTGAGGGATCTACTTGGATGAATAAGCTCTTAGGGGTGCCTTATCACTTGGTAACTTGGGTTAACTAACCTGGGATTATCAGCTGAAAGTCCACTATCAAGAGTAACCCTCACCACAGAGCATTTAGTAACCCAAAGAGGTGCTGGACACCAAGGTCTCAAGAAAAGAAAATAAATAAACTATGTGCCTGTGGTGTGTATGTATGGGGGAGAGACTTGAGCAAGTAAGTCCTTAGGGGTGCTTCAACACCTAGCACCTTGAACAAACTGGTTCGGGAGTGTTGGCTGAAAGCTTATTTTAAAGAGTTGCCCCCTTACAGAGCACTTAGCTTAAGAACAAAAATAAGCCCTCAAATAACAACAAAAGGATCAATGAATAAAAGTTTCATGGGATGCAATAACAAGTGAGTATTCTAGGACATGATAAAGGTATGAAAGCCAGGAATGAGCCTAAGTTGATATGCATGAAACCACCATAAAACTAGGACATGACTTCCACAAGAATGACTCATGTCTCTTGGCATTTCTTTCATCATTCTCTTGTTCCAGTACTTGCTTGGGACAAGCAAGCTTTAAGTTTGGTGTTGTGATGCCAGGGCATTTTGGCCAGTTTCACTGACCTTTTCTTTACTGCTTTTAGGGTAGTTTCATGCATTT
Source organism: Arachis hypogaea (assembly GCF_003086295.3). Classification (NCBI taxonomy): domain Eukaryota; kingdom Viridiplantae; phylum Streptophyta; class Magnoliopsida; order Fabales; family Fabaceae; genus Arachis; species Arachis hypogaea. The sequence goes on from NC_092050.1 coordinate 80,778,355, forward strand.
CCTTAGGAAATAAGCTAGTTTTGGGTAGATATTCACTTACATCTTGATTCAAGCATACATTGTGCATTTTACATGATTTCATGAGGATTTTGCATGAATTTAAGGACAAATTGGATGTTGCATTTCCCATGACTTAGACTAGAACTTTGATGCACTTTATTGCTTAATTTCAGGACAAAGGAAGCAAAGAAGAACCACATTAGTGGCTACGTTAGTTGCACTAACGTTAACACTAACGTGGAATGGGAGTAACTTGCAAAGTTAATGAGAAAAGTGATTGCCAATAACGCTCTCGAAGCCATCATTGCCCACGTTAAGAAATAGAGCCAACGTTAGTGACACTTAACATTATCACTAACGTTGAACCAAGATCATGAGTGGTCACGTTAGAGTCCACGTTAACCTAGTTAACGTGGCCTCTAACGTTAAGAAGGAAGGGGGGAGCCAACGTTAGTGACACTCAACATTGTCACTAACGTTGGCCAAAGCACATTAAGCCACGTTAACTCCCACGTTAACCTAGTTAACGTGGAAGCTAACGTGAAGGAACAAAGTGGTCGACAACGTTAGTGACACCCAACATTGTCACTAACGTTGGAAGAACACAAGCCCCCAATGAGCCACGTTGACTCCCACATTAACCTAGTTAACATGGAAGCTAACGTGAAGAAAGAAGGTGATCGCCAACGTTAGTGACACCCAACATTGTCACTAACGTTGGAAGGAGCCACACATGCCATCATGAGCCACGTTAACTCCCACGTTAACTTAGTTAACGTGGAAGCTAACGTGGATAAAGGAAGGATGAGCCAACGTTAGTGACACTCCACTTTGTCACTAACGTTGGAGATGGCTAGCAAGGCCACGTTAGAAGCCACGTTAACCTAGTTAACGTGGACTCTAACGTGGAAAATAGGGTTAATTTGGAACATTAGTGACAATGGTAAGTGTCACTAACATTCTCAAAGGATGGCAAGCCTACGTTAAAAGAGCCATGTTAACTAAGTTAACATGGGCTCTAACGTAGGGAAGGGGGAGGCTTCTCAACGTTATTGGGAAAGTTAAGTCCCAATAACGTGTGCGAAGGACATAGTAGAAACGTTAGTGGCAACATTTGTGCCACTGACGTTGAGGTTAACGTGGCCTTTAACTTTGGTGAGGAACGTTAGTAAAAAAGGTGATTGTCACTAACGTTCTCGAACCCATATTTTCACTGAACGTTAACACCACTAACTTCCTGTGCCAAAGCCCCTGCCCACTTCATACTTTCTCTCTGCAAGTAAAAGCTAAGCCCAATGAAGAAGAGAACTGCTTCCAACTCAAGATCCAAAGGCCCAAGACTTGAAGAATCAACTAGAAGAACAGAAGAGTAGTATATATAGGAGTATCTTTGAAATATTTTAGAGAGTTGGAAATTATAGGGAGACTCTTAGCATAGAACTACTCTCTGTATTTACTTTCTCTGCACTTCTAAGTTTTCATGATGTATTCTCCATCTTTGTTTTCATTTTCCAGAGCTATGAACAACTAAACCCCTGTCATTGGGTTAGGGAGCTCTGTTGTAATTTGATGGATCAATACTAGTTTTTATTATTCTTCTTCTATCTTTTCTCTTGATTTTACTTGAAAGCTTTCGATCTTCATCCAATTGAGTAGTTATCTTGAAAAAGAAACTATTCATACTTGGATCTCTTCTGAACCTTGAAAGAGGAATGAAGAGATCAAGCTAGAAATGCTTTCTCATGCTGGACCAAATTGGGTTTGGATGGATATGTGACTATAATCCTCTCAACACTTGGTTTGGGAAATGCATGTGGTATAATCAGTGACCATACTTCATCTCTTCTCATGAGCAATTGACCAAGGAATTGGCTATTGATCAAGATTTGAGAGATTGAATTACAAGAAATTGTAATTCAATCACTTAAGATTGCCAAGGAGATCAATGAGTGCATTGATTGAGGAAGAGATGAAAATGAAATTGATCCGGAGAATGCAACATCTCCTAAGCCCAATGAACTCCCCATTTCTGATCTTACCCATTCTCTTTAATTTCTGTTATTTACTTTAATGAGCAATTCTCCCATGCCCATTTACAATTCTGCAATTTACCTTCCGTCATTTACTTCCAGATCTATAATTCTAGCATTTACTTTCCTGTCAATTACCTTTCCGCCATTTTATTTTCTGCAATTCTCAACTCAAATTCTGGATTCGCTCAACTAGAACAGTCCTCTAATTAAAGTTGCTTGATCAATCAATCCTTGTGGGATTCGACCTCACTCTATTGTGAGTTTTTACTTGACGACAAATTCGGTACACTTGCCGAAGGGGAATTTGTTGAGAGACAAGTTTTCCGTGCATCACCAACCTCATCAAGTTTTTGGTGCCGTTGCCGGGGATTGATTTAGATCAACAATGATTAAGTGGGCGAGAAGTCTAGATCAAGCATTTTCTTTATTTTTGTTTTCTGTTTTAGATTGAAACCAAGGTGTTTGAGTTTTTACCTCACTAAGAAATTCTCATCTCTGATATAAGTAATTTCAATTTTCCTTGGTGTTGTGTTTTCCAAAATTCAAATGAGTTCAACTCATCTTATGATCAAACAAATTTTATGGGATATTACCCGCCATCACCAATCTCTAATGGTGGCTGGGAATATCACCAAGAGAATACACATTCTGAGCACTCCAATTCATGGAGATTTGCTTCAGAGACACAAGATGAGCAAGAAAATCATATGGGATACCAACCACCACCACAAAATGATTCATATCATTATCTTCATGGTGGATGGAAGTATCACCAAGGAATAAAAGAGCATCCACCCTCACTTCCCAGTTTCTCAGTTGAAAGTTCTTCATTATTTAATTATGCCTCAACACAAAGTTTCTTCCAAGATGCATACAAGTCATCCCATCAACCACACAACTCATTCCACACCCCTCAACACAAATTCACCACAACACATCCATGTCACCAAAATTACTCTCAACCTTTATCTCTTGAACCAACAGATGAGGATTACCTTCAATGGTCCTTAGAAAGCCAATGCCAAGCCATTGAAGTACACAGACAACTTGTGAAAAGAGACACACAATCCCAATCTTGGAAAGAAATCCTCTTCAAGAAGATGAAACGGCCCTTAGAGCAAACAAGGAGGAACTTAGAACCATCAAATAGTGAGGATGAAGATAAATTTGTGGGTGAAGAAGTGGAAAAACAAGAACAAAAAGTCCCTGTGTCAAGTGGAATTGCAACGAAGGATGAGAAACATGAGCCAAGGATTTTACATTCACAAAATCTACTTGAGGTGACAATGAAACATAAAGATTTCCTCCCAATGGAATTAATAGAAAATCAGGAAAAAGAAGAGGAGGAAGCCAATTAAGAGAAGTCACACTCAACTGAAGCAGAGAAGTGCAAAGAGGAAAAGCTCATGGAACCACCAATGTAAAAAGCTCTTGATGAAGAAATCACTCCAACAATCACACAACCACCAAGACTTGGACTCAAGGAAGTGAAGGCAATTAACAAAAGCACCGAGAAGAGGATTGTGACCAAGCTACAAAGGACAATATTCATGAAAAGGAGAAGGTCAACTACAAGCAATCCTCCCCCTGATCCAGCAAGCAAGCTCAATCAAGTCATTAACAAAAGAAAGCTTGCTGAGGAGAGACCAAGACAGGGGGCAATAGCTGAATCTTCACCCCTCTTGAGGTCATTCCTCTTAACAAACTGGAAGAAGAGGAAGAAAGTGAAGAACAATATGTCAAGCTAATGACACTAAAAGAGCACTTGTTGGGAGGTAACCCAACCGTAGATAACATTTTTTCTCTGCTTTGTTTTCTTTTTGTGCTTTGTTTAAATTCAATAAATTGGCATATGGTTACATTCTAAGTTTGGTGTTGCCCTGCAACAAGCTGTTTTCTATCTTCATGGATGATTGCATCAATTTTATATGGAAGTGTCACACTAAGATTCTAAGTTTGGTGTGCCACTTAATTTTCTATGCAAGTCATCCAGCAGCACCACTTGTTTGCATAATCACAATGCCTCTGGAGTTTTATTTTTCTCTTTTGATTTAACACTTTTTCATTCTACTTGCTTTAGTTATTTTTATGTTTTTTCAATGCTTTCCTCTTGTTTGCTTATTAACTGTCTTTGTTAGTACATCACCAAGAGATTCTTATTCATGACAGATTCTTGGCTTGGTGATTGTACTTAACAAATAACAGTTTCATTTGCTTAGTTTTAATTCAAATAAATTGACATATGATTGCATTCTAAGTTTGGTGTTGCTATGCAACAAAATTTGGTTCCCATATCTACTAGATACTTGCATTAATTTCAAGTGAAAGTGTCACACTAAGTTTGGTGTGCCACTTATCTTTTATGCAATGTATTGTGCTCATCTTCTTAAGTTTGCAATCACAATGTCTCTGTCTCTTGTGCCTTGATTGCTATCTTTAATTTTGCTTGCTTAAAACACATGTGCTACTAACATTTCATTGTATAAGATATTTATGATCCATCTTAGTCCCATAGCCATTGTTCTAATTATTGCTTGAGGATGAACAAGCATTCTGAGTTTGGCAAGGGAAAGGGAAGAATGGGAGGAAAATGACAACAATAGAGAAGATGAATTACAAGGTTGTAAAGTTCCTTTTCCTCTCCTTTGTTTCCAGCACTTTAAATTGCATGATTGTCTTTATATTCTCTGTATGCATGTGTGGTATGAATGAGCATAGCCTGAATGATGATCTGTAAAATGTTGCCATGCCATTATGACTACCAACTTGAGTTTTGTAAAGTTCAAAGCAGTAAAGTATCATGATCATAAACAAACAAGGCATTAAAGAAGAACTTAGCATGTGCATACAAGTATTGGAAAGCTAGTATGATTAATTATTGTTGAAATGCATTGGATTTTATTTAATTGAAGTTTTCATCTAGGACATTTTGTGAAATCTTTTGAAATCATGAAAACCTTGAAGAAGCAATTGCAAATAAAGCAAGAAAGAAAAAAGGGAAAGAATGAGAAAGCTGAAGGCTCTGAGTACCAATGACAATTTCATTGTTAAGTACTTGTGGTGTTTATGTATCAAGTAAAATGCTTGAAAATAAAACACTTAGAAGTCAAGGCTAGGCTCAAGTGCAAAAGCACTCCCTCAAAGCTCAAGGCTCTGAGCATCAATGATTAGAGAGTCAGGAAAAGAAACAAATGAGCTTAATGAAGTCCTCTAATTAAATGCTTGTGGTGCTTATGTATCAAGTGGTAATACTTGAAAACAAAGCATTTATAGTCGTAGCTTTGTTATCAACTCATGGGGTAAAGCACCCAAAAGGAAAAGCTAATAAGAAAATCAAAAGCTTGTTTCAAGGAAGAAATATAAGAAAAAGATTTCATAAATTGAGCTAGATAGAAGCATCAATCATTTACATTTCTTTTATGATTGTAGCATGCTTAGGAAACTAGCTTACCATGAACATTGAGTTGCTATTCTTCTTAACTTGGATTGTCAATATCTATTGCATGATTCTTTTCTTTCTTGGGGACAAGCAAGGTTTAAGTTTGGTGTTGTGATGACATGTCACCATGTCATATTTTTCTATGCTTTTTCATACAAGAAATAGATAATTAGTGCTTAAATATTGCATTATTTTGTGCTTAAATGGTATATTTTCTTGATCTTTTGATTTGATAAATTTTGTAGGAAATAAGAAGAAAAAGAAGCAAAAGAGCACAAAATAAGCTAAAAAGAAGAAAAGAGGAATTCTGGGTACGCTTTGATGATTGAGCACACTTTGGAACCTTAGGCCACTCTTTTAAAAGCGTGGCCCATGACCATGAAACCATGGCATGTATTAATGCCTTATGCATGCATGGCGTTGCATGAATTAACACTAGCATTCACCAATTGGCTAATAAGGCCGAAGAATACATGCAAGTAATATTACACCAATCCTTTGACAAGGCATTAATGAAAGCATGCATTTAATTATTAATATGAATGCATGAATTAATAACCAAGGCTTGCATCGTATTAAGAATGAATTGATTAAAAGCACAGCATGCATTTTCATTCCACCAATGCCATTGGGTTATTAAAGCATGCATTTCATTATCAATGCCACTAAAGCCATCATGCTTTAACGTAATGCATTTAATTAATGAAAGCATGCATTAAAGCTAAGCCAATGAAAGCAAAGGCAGCAAGCGTTTCATTCACCAAGCACTACAAAGAAGCAAGGAAGCAAGGCTGAAGGAGCCCACGTTTGCGTTCAAGTTGGCCCTCAAACGCCACCTTCAACTCCAGCAAAGTTCAGCCAGGATTGAAGATTTGCCCCCAACGTTTGCACCCACGTTTGCCCTCAAACGTGAGGTCAAACACCTTTGATGGCTGCCTTGGAGTCCCAGCGTTTATGACTACGTTTTCCTCAAACATTGGGGCCAAACGTTGCTAGATGAATGCCCTGGAGGAAGCCCACGTCTGCGCCAACGTTTGACCTCAAACATGAAGTCAAACGCCAATGACAGCAGCTGGCTGGTTCTGCATAACTTACACGAAGATGTTTGAGTCAACGTTTGACTCAAACGTTGACTCAAACGTAAATGCTCCATCCCCTGAGATCTTCAACTTCATTTTACAATTGAGTTGAGTTTTCTTGCTGTTTTGGATTTTTCAAGCAATTTCCCTTTTCTGTTTAGATTTATTGCAAGTTATTGCATCTTTTACTTCTTTGCTTGATTGCACTTTACATTTTCTTGTTGAAGTTTTAATTCCCAGCACCCAATCCCTTTTACTTTTCATGTAATTTAATTATTCTGCAATTGTTCTAAGTGCTGCTTATTGCTTTCCTTTAAATTTCCTGCACCCAATCCCCTTTACATTTGATGCAATTTACATTTCTTTTTATTTAAGATTTTTCTAATTTACCTTTCTTGCTCTTTAAGCTTCTGTCCAATTTTACTTTCTGCACTTTATAATTCTTGCTATTTATTTTCTGTTGGCTACATTTCATCCAATTTCAACTGAATGTTAGCTTGACTAAACTAATCACCCACTAAAGTTGCTTGATCCATCAATCCCTGTGGGATCGACCTCACTCTAAGTGAGTTTTACTAGTTGATGCGACCCGGTACACTTGCCGGTGAGTTTTAGGTGTTGGATTTCGGTTTCAACCTCATCATATAGCTCATTTGACTTTCATTTACTACTAGTTAGAGGATGACTTAATGAGATTGATCCTTGCCAATTATCATGTTGTGGTTAGTGATAGGGATAGAGATCCTTGACCACTAAACCTTGCCAAGGCCTTTGTTAGTTGTTAGTTTATTTTCATTGCCATTTACATTTCATGTCTCTTATCTCAAAAACCCCAAAAACATACCTCATAACCAATAACAAGACACTTTATCACAATTCCTAGGGAGAACGACCCGAGGTTTGAATACTTCAGTTTATAAATTTAGGGGTTTGTACTTGTGACAAACAATCTTTTGTATGAAAGGATTATTTGTTGGTTTAGAAACTATACTTGTAACGAGAATTCATTTGTGAATTCTAAACCGTCAAAAATCCATTCATCAAAATGGCGCCGTTGCCGGGGAGTTGCAATGGTGTTATGTTATTGGTTCTTGTATATATGTGAATAGTGTGAATAGGTTTGTCTTTTGCTTGTTTACTAGTTTTTGTTAGTTTTATTTTGCTTTTCCACTATGAATTCTCACTTTGGCTATGAGTTTCGTTATTACTATCTTGTAGGAAATATGGACTTTAATGACAACATGTACCAAGGATGGAACACTTCAAGATGGGAGGAGCCTCAAGGAATTGATCACTCCTATTGGCAACAACCTCCGGATCCTTATAGGTATAACCACCATCCTAATACATGTCAATTTGATGGCTATGGTGAATCTTTTTGTGATAATAAAGTACCACCACCATATGCTTATGAGCCTTATCCTCAACATGACTATCAACCATGCTCACAAGCCCATTTTTACCAAGTACCTTCTTGTGACCCATATCCATTGTATGACCAATCACCCATGCCATTTCCTTGTGACCATTATGAGCAAGTACCTTTAGAACCAACACAACCTTACCATGATTACTACCAAGAACTACCTCAATGCACACCATCTTCATACCCTTACTATGAAGAACCGCCTTCCCACTACGAACCCTTTCTCCAAAATAATGAACCTTCCTATCCACCCTAAGCCCCAATAGATGATTCTCTCACCTTGCTACTTCAAGGACAAGTGGATATGCAAAGGAACACCCTAGATTTTATGACTAATTTGACTAAGGTAGTGCATACTTTAGCCTACCAATGCTTGAACCCTCAAGGTGCTTCCGTGGCCACATGCGAGAAATTAAAAGATGAGCAAAGTATGAAAGAGAGATTGGAAAATCTGGTGAAGAAGGAAGAGTTGAGCTTTGTATTGGAGCAATTGGAGAAACCTAGGGTCATTGAAGAAAAGGAAGAAGTGGTTGAAGATCTAGGAGATGCGGAACCACCATGGAAATCTCAACAACATCCGAAGCATATAGAGATAGAAGAATATGAGAAGGTTGATCAAGAGATGGATTTAATCATCAATGATTTCTTATCAATAATTGAATCCCCTCCCATGGAACATGAAATTGAAGCTATTGAAGACAACTCAACACCAAATGATGTTGGTGATCTCATTGAAGACTCTTCTATCAAAGGTGAAGTTGATATGGAAGTAGATTTCACACAATCTCCTAAATTTAACTTGATTGATGATGAGGAGGAATTAGAAGAAGTCAACAGGCAAGAAGTAGATGAAAGAAGTTGTCAAGAGGTGGAGATACCCAAAGGAGAGCATAAAGAAGTCAACCTTGCATTGTCTAAGTGTGGAGAGGTTTCCCTCCCTAAATCACCGTTCAACACGATATTCAAGTGGGTAGAATTCTCAAACCTAAGTTTTACTTTCTCACTTGAATATGGCTTGATTGAAACGAATGGAAAACTTAGAGCTCTTTGTAGAACTAAAAGTAAAAAGGGGTTGTGTAGTGGTTGGAAGTTTGGAATTAGGCTCATTGAGGTTAAGTTCTCAAGGTATAGGAACTATGATTGGAGGAATGCTATTTCACATGGATCTATGAAGAAGACTTGGTGTGCTAAAGAGAATTCTATTTGTCAACCATCCGATCGGAAAATTCATGAAGATCAACTAGAAGGCGGGTGCGAAAATAAGATATGGGATCCCGGATCGAAGCATGAAGACCAACTATGGAAGCTCGTATCTTAGATGGAACTCCATCCAAACTTGGTGAAGATGGTTGGAATTTCTGTCAACCATTTGAGGAGCAAAAATCCTTGGAGATTCAAGGATGAGTACAAGCATAAGCCACCATGACAAAGAGCTTCCCAAATGTCCAACTTAAGGACTTAAACTAAAAGTGCTAGGTGGGAGACACCCTACCATGGTAAACTCTTTCCACCCCCTTGCATTTTTGATTAATAAGTGAATTGAGTTACCATTGTAGATAGTTTTCTTTCCATATATTTGTTTCAATAAATTGGTTGTAGGTTACTTGTGGGGCAAGCTTCTTTTTGCTTGTATTAGAAAATTCTCAAAAAGCTAAAAAGATTTTTGTATTTTTACAATTGTGATTGATTTTGAGCTATAGGTAGTGTTAGGAGGATTTCGAGCTATTTTTTCTATTTCTGAAAAAAAGGGGGGTCAAGGACGCGTACGCACACTGTGCGCGTGCGCATCCATATGCGGATGCAGGCTCATACTTTTTCCAGAGAGTTAGGCAATCCTTGAGCCTACACTAAGCTAATCGCATAACCTCATTCACGCATATACGCATTGCGCGCATACGCATCGATATACATATTTGGCAATGCACGCGAACGCATGATGAATGAGGATTCTTGCCGGTTTAGAATCAAGAATCGATTCGTTAGAAGCATAGTCCAAACCAACAATGAATTCTCTTAATCAAATATCAAATTCAAATTAAAATAACCAAGAGTAATTAAACCTCGGGTCGTTCTCCCTAGGAATTGCAATGAAATGTCATGTTGTTGGCTATGAGAGAAATGGGGGTTGGATGATGGAAATTGGCAAGAAATTAGAATGCAAGAAGGTAACTTAACATGCAAGGAATTAAATGAAGGCAAGTGAAGGCAATAAAAATGGAAATTGAAAGCTAAAAAGGACTCTTGGAAAGAAGTGGGTAGTTAAGGATTCCTATCCTAATTATGGACCACAAACATGGTAATTGTGTGTAAATTAATCTCAATTAGTTAACCCTACATCGAGGATAAGTCAACTAGGCATAATTAATTTCAATCCACAAGTCCTAATGATGAGAGGATAATTTATACGCTTTTTGACACTGTTTTTAGTATGTTTTTAGTAGGATCTAGTTACTTTTAGGGATGTTTTCATTAGTTTTTATGTTAAATTCACATTTCTGGACTTTACTATGAGTTTGTGTGTTTTTCTGTGATTTCAGGTATTTTCTGGCTGAAATTGAGGGACTTGAGCAGAAATCAGATTCAGAGGTTGAAAAAGGACTGCTGATGCTGTTGGATTCTGACCTCCCTGCACTCAAAGTGGATTTTCTGGAGCTACAGAACTCGAAATGGCGCGCTTCTAATTGCGTTGGAAAGTAGACATCCAGGGCTTTCCAGCAATATATAATAGTCCATACTTTGGCCAAGAATTGACGACGTAAACTGGCGTTCAACGCCAGCCTTCTGCCCAAATCTGGCGTCCAGCGCCAGAAAAGGATCCAAAACCAGAGTTGAACGCCCAAACTGGCACAGAAACTGGCGTTCAACTCCACAAATGGCCTCTTCACGTGCTACACTTAAGCTCAGCCCAAACACACACCAAGTGGGCCCCAGAAGTGGATTTATGCATCAATTACTTACTCATGTAAACCCTAGTGACTAGTTTATTATAAATAGGACCTCTTACTAGTCTTTTTGACAATCCTGGATTGTATTGATCCTGTGATCACGTTTTAGGGGGCTGGCCATCTCGGCCATGCCTGGACCTTCACTTATGTATTTTTAACGGTAGAGTTTCTACACTCCAGAGATTAAGGTGTGGAGCTCTGCTGTTCCTCAAAGATTAATGCAAAGTACTACTGTTTTCTATTCAATTCTTATTATTTCGCTTCTAAGATATCCATTCGCACCCAAGAATGTGATGAAGGTGATGATTATGTGTGACGCTCATCATCCTTCTCCCTTATGAACGCGTGCCTGACAAACACTTCTGTTCTACATGAATTAAGCTAGAATGAGTATCTCTTAGATCTCCTAACCAGAATCTTCGTGGCGTAAGCTAGAATGATGGCGGCATTCAAGAGAATCCGGAAGGTCTAAACCTTGTCTGTGGTATTCCGAGTAGGATTCAATGATTGAATGACTGTGACGAGCTCCTAACTCGCGATTGCAGGGCGTTAGTGACAGACGCAAAAGGATAGTAAATCCTATTCCAGCATGATCGAGAACCGACAGATGAATAGCCGTGCCGTGACAGGGTGCGTGAGCATATTATTCACTGAGAGGATAAGATGAAGCCATTGACAAGGGTGATGCCTCCAGACGATTAGCCGTGCCGTGACAGGGCATTGGATCATTTTCCCGTGAGATGACCGAAAGTAGCCATTGACAGTGGTGATGTATCACATAAAGCCAGCCATGGAAAGGAGTAAGACTGATTGGATGAAGATAGTAGGAAAGCAGAGGTTCAGAGGAACGAAAAGCATCTCCATTCGCTTATCTGAAATTCCTACCAATGATTTACATAAGTATCTCTATCCCTATTTTATTATTCATTATTCGAAAACCATATCACTGTTTTATATCTGCCTGACTGAGATTTACAAGGTGACCATAGCTTGCTTCATACCAACAATCTCCGTGGGATTCGACCTTTACTCACGTAAGGTATTACTTGGACGACCCAGTGCACTTGCTGGTTAGTTGTATCGAAGTTGTGACAATTATGAATTAAGATCAAAGCACCAAGCTTTGGAGCCATTACCAGGGATTGTTCGAGCCTGGACATCACAATTTCGTGCACCAAGTTTTTGGCGCCGTTGCCGGGGATTGTTTGAGTTTGGACAACTGACGGTTCATCTTATTGCTCAGATTAGGTAATTTTCTTTTTATTTTCTTTTAAAAAAAAAATTTTCAAAAATAATTTCAAAAATCTCTCATCTGTTTTCGAAAAAAAAAAGATAAAAATGTTTTCAAAATAAATTATTCTATGGCTTCAGAATTTTTAAGAATGAATTCTAGTGTTTCATGAAGCATGTGAAGCCTGGCTGGCTGTAAAGCCATGTCTAAATTTATTTGGACTGAGGCAGCAATTTGTTATCAAGAGCAAGCTAGTTGGAGTTAATCCACCTGCTACTGTTTCTGATTTACATGCTAAAGCTTGGCTGGCCATTGGCCATGTCTAGTGTTTTGGACTGGAGCTTTCTTTGAAAGCTTGGCTGGCTAGTGAGCCATGTCTAATTCCTGGACTGAAGCTTTAGACTAACATGGCAAGATTCCTGGAATTCATATTAAAAATTTTGGAATCCTTATTTTTTTTATATTATTTTCGAAAAAAAATCCAAAAAAAATTAGAAAATCATAAAAATAAAAAATATTTTGTGTTTCTTGTTTGAGTCATGTGTCATGTTATAAGTTTGGTGTCAATTGCATGTGCATCTTGCATTTTTCGAAAATTTCATGCATTCATAGTGTTCTTCATGATCTTCAAGTTGTTCTTGGTAAGTCTTCTTGTATGATCTTGATGATTTTTTGTTTTGTGTCTTTTCATGTTTATCATATGCATTCTTGAATTCTTAGTGCCTAAGCATTAAAGAATTCTAAGTTTGGTGTCTTGCATGTTTTCTTTGCATTAAAAATTTTTCAAAAAAAGTGTTCTTGGTGTTCATCTTGACATTCATAGCATTCTTGCATGCATTCATTGTTTTGATCTAAAAATTTCATGCATTGCATATTTTTCATGTTTTTCAAAAAATTTCAAAAATAAAAAAAAATATCTTTCCCTTTTTCTCTCATCAAATTCGAAAATTTGGATTGAATTTTTCAAAATTTTTTAAAATCAAATTGTTTCTCATGAGTCAAATCAAATTTTCAATTTGAAAATCTTATCTTTTTCAAAATCTTTTTCAAAAATCAAATCTTTTTCAAATATCTTAGTAATTTTCGAAAATTCCAAAAATATTTTTCAAAAATCTTTTTCTTATTTTTAAAATCAATTTTCGAAAATAACATAATCAATTAATGTTTTGATTCAAAAATTTGAAGTTTGTTACTTGCTTGTTAAGAAAGATTCAAACTTTAAGTTCTAGAATCATATCTTGTGATTTTTTTTATGAATCAAGTCATTAATTGAGATTTTAAAAATCAAATCTTTTTCAAAAACTAATTTCTATCATATCTTTTCAAAAATATCTTCTTATCTTATCTTTTTCAAAAATATCTTTTCAAAATATCTTTTCTAACTTCCTAACTTCTTATCCTTTCAAAATTTGTTTCAACTAACTAACTAACTTTTTGTTTGTTTCTTAACTTTTTCAAAACTACCTAACCAACTCTCTCTCTCTAATTTTCGAAAATATCTTCCCTCTTTTTCAAAAATTTCTTTTTTATTAACTAATTATTTTTATTTTTAATTTTAAATTTTTTCGAAAAAAAAAAAAAATAAATACTAACCCCTTTCAAAAACTATTTTCGAAAATCACTAACTCTTTTTCAAATATTAATTTCGAAAATTCCCTCCTTCTCTCTCATCTTATTCTATTTATTCATTCATTAACTAACATCTCTTCCTCACATCATCACCAAATTCGAACCCCCTCTTCTATCTGTGTTCGAATTTCTTCTTCTTTTCTTCTACTAACAATAAGGAACCTCTTTACTGTGACATAGAGGATTCCTCTTCTTTTCTTGTTCTCTTCTCTTTCTTATGAGCAGGGACAGAGAAAAAGGTATTCTTGTTGAAGCAGATCCAGAACCTGAAAGGACTCTGAAGAGAAAATTAAGAGAAGCTAAAATACAACAATCCAGAGATAACCTTTCAGAAATTTTCGAACAGGCAGAGGAGATGGCAGCCGAAAATAATAATAATGTAAGGAAGATGCTTGGTGACTTTACTGCACCTAATTCCAATTTACATGGAAGAAGCATCTCCATTCCTGCCATTGGAGCAAACAACTTTGAGCTGAAACCTCAATTAGTTTCTCTGATGCAGCAGAACTGCAAGTTTCATGGACTTCCATCTGAAGATCCTTTTCAGTTCTTAATTGAATTCTTGCAGATATGTGATACTGTTAAGACTAATGGAATAGATCCTGAAGTCTACAGGCTCATGCTTTTCCCTTTTGCTGTAAGAGACAGAGCTAGATTTTGGTTGGATTCTCAACCTAAAGACAGCCTGAACTCTTGGGATAAGCTGGTCACGGCTTTCTTAGCCAAGTACTTTCCTCCTCAAAAGCTGAGCAAGCTTAGAGCTGATGTTCAAACCTTCAGGCAGAAAGAAGGTGAATCTCTCTATGAAGCTTGGGAAAGATACAAATAGTTGACCAAAAAGTGTCTTTCTGACATGCTTTCAGAATGGACCATCCTGGATATATTCTATGATGGTCTGTCTGAGTTATCTAAGATGTCATTGGATACTTCTGCAGGTAGATCCATTCACCTAAAGAAAACGCCTGCAGAAGCTCAAGAACTCATTGACATGGTTGCTAATAACCAGTTCATGTACACTTCTGAAAGGAATCCTGTGAACAATGGGACGCCTATGAAGAAGGGAGTTCTTGAGGTTGATACTCTGAATGCCATATTGGCTCAGAATAAAATATTGACTCAGCAAGTCAATATGATCTCTCAGAGTCTGCATGGAATGCAAGCTGCATCCAATAGTACTCAAGAGGCTTCTTCTGAAGAAGAAGCTTATGATCCTGAGAACCCTGCAATAGCAGAGGTAAATTACTTAGGTGAACCTTATGGAAACACCTATAACTCAACATGGAGAAATCATCCAAATTTCTCATGGAAGGATCAAAAGCCTCAACAAGGGTTTAATAATGGTGGAAGAAACAGGTTTAGCAATAGCAAGCCTTTTCCATCATCAACTCAGCAACAGACAGAGAACTCTGAACAAAATGCTTCTAATTTAGCAAATCTAGTCTCTGATCTATCTAAGGCCACTGTAAGTTTCATGAATGAAACAAGATCTTCCATTAGAAATCTGGAAGCACAAGTGGGCCAGCTGAGTAAAAGGATCACTGAAATCCCTCCTAGTACTCTCCCAAGCAATACAGAAGAGAATCCAAAAGGAGAGTGCAAGGCCATTGACATAAGCGCCATGGCCGAACCTGTGAGGAGAGGAGAGGACGTGAATCCCAAGGAGGAGGACCTCCTGGGACGTCCAGTGATCAATAAGGAGCTTCCCTCTGAGGAACCAAAGGACTCTGAGGCTCATCTAGAGACCATAGAGATTCCATTAAACCTCCTTATGCCCTTCATGAGCTCTGATGAGTATTCCTCTTCTGAAGAGAATGAGGATGTCACTGAAGAGCAAACTGCCAAGTTTCTTGGTGCAATCATGAAGCTGAATGCCAAATTGTTTGGCATTGATGCTTGGGAAGTTGAACCTCCCTTGTTCATCAATGAACTAAGTGATCTAGATCAACTGACATTGCCTCAGAAGAGACAGGATCTTGGAAAGTTCATAATCCCTTGTACCATAGGCACCATGATCTTTAAGGCTCTGTGTGACCTTGGTTCAGGGATAAACCTCATGCCCCTCTCTGTAATAGAGAAACTGGGAATCTATGGGGTGCAAGCTGCTAAAATCTCACTAGAGATGGCAGACAGCTCAAGAAAACAGGCTTATGGACAAGTAGAAGATGTATTAGTAAAGGTTGAGGGCCTTTACATACCTACTGATTTCATAGTCCTGGATACTGGAAAGGAAGAGGATGAATCCATCATCCTAGGAAGACCTTTCCTGGCCACAGCAAGAGCTGTGATTGATGTTGACAGAGGTGAAATATTCCTTCAACGGAATGAGAACTCCCTTGTATTCAAAACTCAAGGATCTCCCTCTGCAACCATGGAGAGGAAGCAGGAAAAGCTTCTCTCCAAGCAGAGTCAACCAGAGCCCCCACAGTCAAACTCTAAGTTTGGTGTTGGGAGGCCACAACCAAACTCTAAGTTTGGTGTTGAACTCCCATATCCAAACTCTAAGTTTGGTGTTGGAGAGTCTCAACAAAGCTCTGCACATCTGTGAGGCTCCATGAGAGTCCACTGTCAAGCTATTGACATTAAAGAAGCGCTTGTTGGGAGGCAACCCAATGTTTATCTAATTCTTATTTTTTTATTGTTTTTCATGTTTTCTTAGGTTCATGATCATGTGGAGTCACAAAATAAATATAAAAATTGAAAACGGAATCAAAAACAGCAGAAGAAAAATCACACCCTGGAGGAGCATCTGTCTGGCGTTCAGCGCCAGAACAGAGCATGGTTCTGGCGCTGAACGCCCAAAATGGGCAGCTTCTGGGCGCTGAACGCCAGAACAGGCATGGTTCTGGCGTTCAACGCCAGAAATGGCACACAGATGGGCGTTGAACGCCCAAAATGGCCACCAACCTGGCGCTGAACGCCCAGAGTTGGGTACAAAGGCATTTTTACATGCCTAACGGGTGCAGGGATGTAATTCCTTGAACACCTCAGGATCTGTTGACCCCACAGGATCCACTCAGGATCTGTGGACCCCACAGGATCCCCACCTACCTCCACTCACCTCTTCTCACCACTCTCTTTCACACAACCCCATAAACACTCTTCCCCAAAAACCCTTCACCAATCACCTCAAACTCTCCTCCCCATCACCTCTTCACCACTCACATCCATCCACTCTTCCCCATAAATCTACCTCATAAACTCCACCTACCTTCAAAATTCAAAACCAATTTCCCACCCAAACCCACCCATATGGCCGAACCTTTACCCCCCCTCCCTTCCCTATATAAAGACCTCCATTCTTCATCAAATTCACACAACACACCCCTCTACACTCCTCTTGGCCGAAACCTCATCTCACTCTCCCTCTCCATATTTCTTCTTCTTCTTCTTCTATTCTTTTGTTTATTGCTCGAGGGCGAGCAATATTCTAAGTTTGGTGTGGTAAAAGCATAGCTTTTTTGTTTTTCCATTACCATTGATGGCACCAAAGACCGGAGAATCCTCTAGAAGAGGGAAAGGGAAGACAAAAGCTTCCACATCCGAGTCATGGGAGATGGAAAGGTTCATCTCCAAAGCCCATCAAGACCACTTCTATGATGTTGTGGCCAAGAAGAAGGTGATCCCTGAGGTCCCTTTTAAACTCAAAAGAAATGAGTATCCGGAGATCCGACATGAAATTCAAAGAAGAGGTTGGGAAGTTCTAACAAATCCCATCCAACAAGTCGGCATCCTAATGGTTCAAGAGTTCTATGCCAATGCATGGATCACCAAGAACCATGATCAAAGTAAGAACCCGGATCCAAAGAACTATGTTACAATGGTTCGGGGGAAATACTTAGATTTTAGTCCGGAAAATGTGAGGTTGGCGTTCAACTTGCCATACATGGAAGAGAACGCACGCCCCTACACAAGGAGAGTCAACTTTGATCAAAGGTTGGACCAAGTCCTTATGGACATATGTGTAGAAGGAGCTCAATGGAAGATTGACTCCAAAGGCAAGCCGGTTCAACTAAGAAGATTGGACCTCAAGCCTATAGCTAGAGGATGGTTGGAGTTTATTCAATGCTCAATCATTCCCACTAGCAACTGGTCTGAAGTTACTATAGACCGGGCCATCATGATCCATAGCATCATGATTGGAGAAGAGGTGGAAGTTCATGAGATTATACCTCAAGAACTCTACAAGGTGGCTGACAAGTCCCCCACCATGGCAAGGTTAGCCTTTCCTCACCTCATTTGCCACCTATGCAATTCAGCTGGAATTGACATAGAGGGAGATATCCTCATCAAAGAGGACAAGCCCATCACTAAGAAAAAGATGGAGCAAGCAAGAGAGCCCAGTCATGGAGCTCAAGAGGCGCAAGGAGCTCACTTCCATGAGATCCCTGAGATGCCTCAAATGCACTTTCCTCCACAAAATTATTGGGAGCAAATCAACACCTCCCTAGGAGAATTGAGTTCCAATATGGGACAACTAAGGGTGGAACATCAAGAGCACTCTATCATGCTTCATGAAATAAGAGAAGATCAAAAGGCAATGAGGGAGGAGCAACAAAGACAAGGAAGAGACATAGAAGAGCTCAAGGACATCATTGGTTCCTCAAGAAGGAAACGCCACCATCACTAAGGTGGATTCATTCCTTGTTCTTATTTCCTCTGTTTTTCGTTTTCTGTATTATGTGCTTATCTATGTTTGTGCCTTCATTACATGATCATTAGTAGTTAGCAACTTTGTCTTAAAGATATGAATGTCCTATGAATCCATCACCTCTCTTAAATGAAAAATGTTTTAATTCAAAAGAACAAGAAGTACATGAGTTTCGAATTTATCCTTGAACTTAGCTTAATTATATTGATGTGGTGATAATGCTTCTTGTTTTCTGAATGTATGCTTGAACAGTGCATATGTCTTTTGAAGTTGTTGTTTAAGAATGTTAAATATGTTGGCTCTTGAAAGAATGATGACTAGGAGACATGTTATTTGATAATTTGAAAAATCATAAAAATGATTCTTGAAGCAAGAAAAAGCAGAAAAAAAAACAAAGCTTGCAGAAAAAAAAAATAGGCGAAAAAAAAAATAGAAAGAAAAAGAAAAAGCAAGCAGAAAAAGCCAATAACCCTTAAAACCAAAAGGCAAGGGCAAATAAAAAGGACCCCAAGGCTTTGAGCATCAGTGGATAGGAGGGCCTAAAGGAATAAAATCCTAGTCTAAGCGGCTAAACCAAGCTGTCCCTAACCATGTGCTTGTGGCGTGTAGGTGTCAAGTGAAAACTTGAGACTGAGCGGTTAAAGTCAAGGTCCAAAGCAAACAAAGAGTGTGCTTAAGAACCCTGGACACCTCTAATTGGGGACTCTAGCAAAGCTGAGTCACAATCTGAAAAGGTTCACCCAATTATGTGTCTGTGGCATTTATGTATCCAGTGGTAATACTGGAAAACAAAGTGCTTAGGGCCACGGCCAAGACTCATAAAGAAGTTGTGTTCAAGAATCATCATACTGAACTAGGAGAGTCAATAACACTATTCGAAATCTGAAGTTCCTATAGATGCCAATCATTCTGAACCTCAATGGATAAAGTGAGATGCCAAAACTATTCAAGAGGCAAAAAGCTATAAGTCCCGCTCATATGATTGAAACTATGTTTCATTGATAGTTTGGAATTTATAGTATATTCTCTTCTTTTTATCCTATTTGATTTTCAGTTGCTTGGGGACAAGCAACAATTTAAGTTTGGTGTTGTGATGAGCGGATAATTTATACGCTTTTTGACACTGTTTTTAGTATGTTTTTAGTAGGATCTAGTTACTTTTAGGGATGTTTTCATTAGTTTTTATGTTAAATTCACATTTCTGGACTTTACTATGAGTTTGTGTGTTTTTCTGTGATTTCAGGTATTTTCTGGCTGAAATTGAGGGACTTGAGCAGAAATCAGATTCAGAGGTTGAAAAAGGACTGCTGATGCTGTTGGATTCTGACCTCCCTGCACTCAAAGTGGATTTTCTGGAGCTACAGAACTCGAAATGGCGCGCTTCTAATTGCGTTGGAAAGTAGACATCCAGGGCTTTCCAGCAATATATAATAGTCCATACTTTGGCCAAGAATTGACGACGTAAACTGGCGTTCAACGCCAGCCTTCTGCCCAAATCTGGCGTCCAGCGCCAGAAAAGGATCCAAAACCAGAGTTGAACGCCCATACTGGCACAGAAACTGGCGTTCAACTCCACAAATGGCCTCTTCACGTGCTACACTTAAGCTCAGCCCAAACACACACCAAGTGGGCCCCAGAAGTGGATTTATGCATCAATTACTTACTCATGTAAACCCTAGTGACTAGTTTATTATAAATAGGACCTCTTACTAGTCTTTTTGACAATCCTGGATTGTATTGATCCTGTGATCACGTTTTAGGGGGCTGGCCATCTCGGCCATGCCTGGACCTTCACTTATGTATTTTTAACGGTAGAGTTTCTACACTCCAGAGATTAAGGTGTGGAGCTCTGCTGTTCCTCAAAGATTAATGCAAAGTACTACTGTTTTCTATTCAATTCTTATTATTTCGCTTCTAAGATATCCATTCGCACCCAAGAATGTGATGAAGGTGATGATTATGTGTGACGCTCATCATCCTTCTCCCTTATGAACGCGTGCCTGACAAACACTTCTGTTCTACATGAATTAAGCTAGAATGAGTATCTCTTAGATCTCCTAACCAGAATCTTCGTGGCGTAAGCTAGAATGATGGCGGCATTCAAGAGAATCCAGAAGGTCTAAACCTTGTCTGTGGTATTCCGAGTAGGATTCAATGATTGAATGACTGTGACGAGCTCCTAACTCGCGATTGCAGGGCGTTAGTGACAGACGCAAAAGGATAGTAAATCCTATTCCAGCATGATCGAGAACCGACAGATGAATAGCCGTGCCGTGACAGGGTGCGTGAGCATATTATTCACTGAGAGGATAAGATGAAGCCATTGACAAGGGTGATGCCTCCAGACGATTAGCCGTGCCGTGACAGGGCATTGGATCATTTTCCCGTGAGATGACCGAAAGTAGCCATTGACAGTGGTGATGTATCACATAAAGCCAGCCATGGAAAGGAGTAAGACTGATTGGATGAAGATAGTAGGAAAGCAGAGGTTCAGAGGAACGAAAAGCATCTCCATTCGCTTATCTGAAATTCCTACCAATGATTTACATAAGTATCTCTATCCCTATTTTATTATTCATTATTCGAAAACCATATCACTGTTTTATATCTGCCTGACTGAGATTTACAAGGTGACCATAGCTTGCTTCATACCAACAATCTCCGTGGGATTCGACCCTTACTCACGTAAGGTATTACTTGGACGACCCAGTGCACTTGCTGGTTAGTTGTATCGAAGTTGTGACAATTATGAATTAAGATCAAAGCACCAAGCTTTGGAGCCATTACCAGGGATTGTTCGAGCCTGGACATCACAATTTCGTGCACCACCTAATCAACTCACTAATTAACTTAGTAAAAGATTAGCGTTAGTGGAAACCAAATTAATTAACAACCCTCACACAATGTGGAATGGACATCCACTACTCAAGTTCACCCAAATCACACAATTTCTCAACCAAGAGTGTGAAAAACTAGGTAAAAGCCCAACCAAGCATTTTGTCAAACACTTGGTGGGTGTGAAAATAAAGCATGGTAAAATAACAAGAAATATAAATTCTACAACTACCAAAAGCAAGGAAATCAAAGGTAGCAACTCAATAAAGCAATAAAAGAGGCCTAAAACATAAAATTGCATTAAATGTAAATTAAAGTAGCAAGAGTGCAAATACATAAAAGTGGCAAAAATGGAAAAAATGAGAAGATAACGTAATGAAATTAATACAATAGAACAAGGAAGATAGAAGAAACTAGATTAAAACAAGAATTAAAGAGAGAAATAAAAGAGAAAATAAAGCTAAAAATCCTAATTCTAGAGAGAAAGGGGAGCTTCTCTCTAGAAAACTAACTAAAACATGCAAAAACCTAAATCTAAGTGCTCCCCCCTTCATTCCTCTTCAATTTGGCTTGAAATAGCTTCAGAAATGAGTTGGATTGGGTTTTGGGGGCCAAGAAATTGCCTCCAGCAGTTTCCAATTAATGAGGTCATGTGCAGGGACCTGTGCGGACGCAAAAATGTGTGCGTCTGCACACATGCTATTTTCTGACTTGTGCATGTGCACAAATTGTGTGCGTCCGCATAGGTAGACTTATGTCCACTCTAGCAAATTATATATCAAATTGAAGCCCCGGACATTAGCTTTTCAATGCCGCTAGAACTGCCTCATTTGGACCTTTGTAGCTCAAGTTATCACCAATTTAGTACCGAGAGGTCAGGATGGACAACTTTCCAAATCCTTCATTTCTTGAATTCTTCCACTTTGTATGTTTTCCTTCCACTTTCTCAAGCCATCTTGCCTTCAAAACCTGAAATTACTCAAGCAAACATATCAAGGTATCGAATGGGAGATAAGTGAATTAAAATTGGCAATTTAAGCATGAAAAGCATATTTTTCACAATTAAGCACAATTAGGAAAGAGTTCATAAAAGCATGCTATTTCAATGGATAAGTGCAAGAAAAGTCAATGAAATCCACCCAAATAGAGCATGAATACCATAAAATATGGATTCATCAACGCGCACATGCCGCGTGCGCGCCAATGCGCTGACGCAGTGCCCAGGCCTATAACTCGAGAGTTGTGCTGATCCTGGGCTAGCATTAAGCCTCTGGCCCAACTCACCCCACGCGGACGCGCACTGTACGCGTCCGCGCCCATGCTTACACCCCCTATTTATGTGAAGGTGCACCTGGCACTTCCGCGCCTCCTCTCAGTTCTCCAATCCACGCGCGTGCGCACTGTGCGTGCCCGCGTGGATTCAAATTAATACATCCCAAGGGACGCGAGGAACACCCTCACTCGCGTACCCTAACTCACCCCCTCTCTCTCAACGTTCACCCTTCCTTCTCCTTCCTTCAACCTCCATAGTCACTTCCAGAACCACCATCACCACCGTGTCGGCGACCCACCGCCGCTGCATATATCCTTTCTCATCCCCTTCCTTCCTCTTGTTCCCCCCGTCTCCCTCTTCGCCTCTCATTTCCCATCTCTGCACCCCTCTGCCCAGTCTTCCCTCCTCTGCCACCGAGCACCGCCACGGCCACCAGCTACCGCCGGCGAGCATCTCGACTTCACTTTCCTCCATTTCTCCTCTTCTTCAGTCACCACCCACCTCTATCATCACCGCAACCACCTTCTGCCCCTGCTCTGCTTTACTACTCCGGGCCACTGCACTGTGCGCTCCTTCCTGTGCTGCCGTGAGTCCGCCGCCATCGCCACCACTGCTGGGTAGTGCTGTCATCAACCATCAATTTCCTCTATTTCTCTTTTCCATTTCTGCTTCTGCACTCCAGGTTACACCCTCCTCTGCTTTGTTTCTTTACTGTTTTTTATTAATTTTGGTATGATTAGATTAGATTAATTTGTTGAATAATCTGTTTGTTAGGAAAGATAGAAATATATGTTGTTAGGTAGTTAGGATGTGGTTAGATGAATCTAGGCCTGATAAGTGCTCCGTATTTATTTACATTTTGAACGATGCATGTCTGTTTGCGGCTATAGTGCCCTGTTTTCCTTTTCTTGATGATCACCACTGCTGCCTGCTGAATTCTACTTGTCAAATTAAGTTCAATGCTGCTTGTACATATGTAATCCTTGTTTTTCATGATTGTTACAATTTTTGGATTCATACGCTTGCATTTTGACGCTATTTGATATCCGAGAACGTTCGATTTACTACCGGAATGCTGCCCAATTTTCTAGAAATTGTTGTGTTCTTCAACTTACACCATAGGCATTGAACTTGACACTCCTGTTTTGAGAGTTACTTCCCTCACACCAAGTTCAATCCCTAGGTCAATTTGGCTAGCATCTCTGTGTTTATGTTGCTTTCTGTGATATGCATTGAACCATCATGCACTTTCATCTCTCAAGTTACTCAATTTTCTTATGCTCAAGCTAATGATTCAGCTTACCATTTGAGTTTAACTTGCAATTTTGTTTAATATGGTGCATTCATTTGCAATAATTGATACATTCAACTTGTGTAACTCTTTTTCACTCAAATTGATTTCTAACTTGTCTAGTTACACAAAATGCACTTTCATTTTGTCAACACCGATTATTGTAAACCTAGTGACCATGATATTGATGGATGACTTGTTCTCATATTAGTTGCTTTTATGCAATGTCATATTTCATCATTAATGACTGCTCCCTCCTCATGTTTGTGAGTATGCTTGTTACCCATACTTGTGATTCATTGTGATTAAGCAAATGACCATCATACCCCTAACCTTTGAGCTAGTTTCTAACTTTTGACTTGCTTAACATGCTGATTTTTCTTTTTAGTTTTCAACTAACACTTTAACCATTCTTTTGGGTATGATGCTCATTGAGCTTATTGAACAAGCATGATGTGATTGTTGTTTGTATTCTTGGTTTGTGACCTTATTTTCCTTTCTACCTTGTGATTGCTTGCATTCCATGAATTCACTCTTCTTCACCCACTTCATGAACATGTCATACCTTGCTTGCTATCTCTCTACTTGGCTAATTGCTTATATCATATCACATTTGTTTTTCAGGATGTCGGATAAAGGAAAAGCCAAGGCTACTATCGCAAGAAAGAGGAAGAAATCTCAAGCCTCTACTATCTCTCCTTATGCCAACTATGCCAATAACCCACTTAATGAAGTGGATAAGGAGAATCAGCAGTTACCGCCCACTGACACAGACAGATTTCCCAATCTGTACTGTGAGCTTCATTTCTATACCTATCGAAAGAAAAATCTGAACATTGAGAAGACATTGGCCCTTCCCAACGACCTGAGACACTCCATTAATACCCGTATTCAGGGATTGGGCTTAGGCTTTGTTGATAGGGATTTGGGAAGAATAAATACTTCATGGGTCAAGGAGTTTTACTGCAACTTCTTTCACTCGACTCTTGATTCAGTGCACCTACGGGGCAGGCAGGTCTTAGTGACTGAGGCTGCTCTTGAGGGTGTATTGCACTGCCCACCTCAAACTGGTGACACATGTGCATACCAGCAGGTAGAGATAGCAATAAATGCTATGACCTTTGATTATGAGGCGCTGAAGTCCGTTATTGCCACACCGGGCGCACCTTGGGTAATGGATTCTGAAAACAAGAAGCCCAAGGGGATGTTATTTGCTTATCTGTCTAGAGAGGCTAGGATTTGGCAGCAAATATTCGCCCACTATGTCCTGCCTACTACCTTTTTCTGAGATTCCGATGGATATGCTTCTTCTAATTGGCTGTGTTATGGAGGGGAAGGAGGTATACTTCCCCCGATTGATCAGGCAATGCATGTGGCGAGCACACATCCGGAGCCTACTACCATTTCCCACATTGGTCACTAGGATGATTGAGTTAGTTGGTGCCCCATGGAGGGATGATGACGTGACACCACCACCCCCAGATGACGACGACAAGGAGGTTACTTTTCCGTGGGGTACGTGGGTGCACGAGAATCCCCCATCCAAGCGCCGCTCTCGAGCTAGAGTAGCAGTAGAGACAGCTAGACCTTCATCTTCTATAGCAACAGCAGGACCCTCTTCTTCAGCAGTAGCAGTAGCACCATTACCACCTGATGGGAAGCAGAAGCTGGTGAATTAAAAATTTATTAAAATGGTTACGTTGCGAGTATAGTTCTTAACTCACCGAAAATCTGCCTATCAGTTTAGAAATATGTCACAGAGAGTTTAAATTAAAATTACTGGGAGTTTTAAGTCCGAGGTCGTCTCCTAACGAGTTGCAGAAAAGTGTGCTGTTTTATTAATCAGATGTTCCAAGAAGTTGAGCTAGGTAAATTGGGAATTAAATTGAGGAATTTTAAGTAATATAAATAAAAGCCTTGACTGGAAATTGATTGGTTGGAATCTCTATCATTGATGGTGTGATTGTAAGATTAATTTATAATTAATGGTTGTTCTGTTTGGTTATCCTTTACTAGGTAAAGGAAAGTCAAACAAGTGGGAATGCCAGATCTGTTCACAAGTTGCAACCTACTTAGTTCAAAGGGATTGGCGTCAGTGACAAGATAGCAATCCAACATTTAACCCAATTACAAATTTTTTTTCAATCCTTCCAACTCAAGAGTTCCTTTTAATCAACTCCCCATCAAGTAAGGGAACTACTCACGCATTGTAAATAAAGAATCCATGGCACATGAAAGGAAATTAAAAGAAGACATGATTATTGATATTGAAATTGAATTAAAAAGAAATAATCCTTGCATTAAATAATCATAAAAGTATCTGAATGACAAAATTGAACATAACAAAGAACATGAAAGATTAGAACCAAGTTAAGAGAACAAACTAGGATGATGATATCTTGATGAGGAAATAACTCTTCTCAATGTTCCAATGCTAAGATCAATTGAAAATTAAAATCCTAAAACTAGAGAGAGAAACCTAAGAGAGTGAAAAACTAGATCTAAAACTACTGAATGAATGTCTGTGTTGTTTCTGCATATTCTCTGACTCTAGTCTGCTGTTCCGGGCCAAAAACTGGACCGGAATAAGGCCCAAAATCGCCCCCATCGAATTCTGCAGATTATGCAGATCGCACATGTCACGCGATCACGTCGTCCACACTACCGCGTCGCCTGTGCTTTCCAATCCGCGCGGCCGCGCAAGCCATGCGGCCGCGTCGCTGCGATTTGTGCTCCTTCGCGCGGTCGCGTGAGCCATGCGACCGCGTCACTTCTCGCTGGTTATCTCCTCAATTTCTTGTGTTCCTTCCATTTTTGCTAGCTTCCTCTCCAATCTCCATCTCATTCATGCCCTATGGGGACTGAAACACTTGACACACAGATCACGGCATCGAATGGAATAAAGGAGAATTAAAAGTAAATAATTAAAGTCTCTAGGAAGCAATTTTCAAACATGTACTGAATTTAGGAAGGAAATCTAAATGCATGCTAAATTGATGAATAAGTGGGCAAGGATCATGACAAAACCACACAATTAAACACAATATAAACCATAAAATAGTGGTTTATCAACCTCCCCACACTTAAACATTAGCATAAACCAAGCGGAAGGGACTCATCCCAATGGGTGTCTTGTATGCTGTTCTATATGCCCATAGTGCATCTTGTAGTCTAGTGCTCCAGTCTTTTCTATGAGGCTTTACTATCTTTTGCAAGATACGCTTAATTTCTCTGTTTGACACCTCGGCTTGCCCATTAGTTTAGGGATGGTAAGCTGTTGCAACTTTATGGATTATCCCATGCTTCTTCATCAATCTTGTTAGTCTCCTATTACAAAAATGGGTGCCTTGATCGCTCACGATCGCTCGTGGTGATCCAAAGCGGCATATAATATGGTTTCACACAAAGGAAACAACAATGTTAGCATCATCAGTGCGGGTAGGAATTGCTTCTACCCATTTGGAAACATAATCCATAGCTAACAATATATAAAAATATCCACCAGAATTTGGAAATGGACCCATGAAGTCAATGCCCCATACATAAAAAATTTCACAGAAAAGCATATATTGTTGAGGCATCTCATCCCTCCTGGATATGTTACCAAATTTCTGGCATGGGTGACAAGATTTACAAAACTCAGCAGCATCTCTAAAAAGAGTAGGCCACCAGAATCCGCAGTCTAAGATCTTTCTAGCTGTTCTTTGAGGGCCAAAGTGTCCTCCACTCTCAGATGAGTGACAGGCCTCTAAAATGGACTGGAATTCTGATTGAGGTACACATCGTCTAATTATCTGGTCAGCGCCACATCTCCATAAATATGGGTCATCCTATATATAATGTTTAGACTCGCTTTTCAGCTTGTCTCTTTGATGTTTAGAGAAATGTGGAGGAAATGTGCGGCTAACTAAATAATTAGCAACAGGTGCGTACCAAGGGACTACCTCAGATACTGCTTGCAGGTTGTCAAAAGGAAAATTATCATCTATAGGAGTAGAATCATCCTTAATATGTTCAAGGCGACTCAAGTGGTCCGCTACTAAATTTTGATTACCACTCCTGTCCTTTATTTCTAAATCAAATTCTTGTAACAGCAGTATCCAACGTATAAGTCTTGGTTTGGATTCCTTTTTAGCTAATAAATACTTTAGAGCTGCATGGTCCAAATACACTACTACTCTAGTACCAAGTAAATAAGCTCGGAATTTATCCAGAGCGAAAACAATAGCAAGTAGCTCTTTCTCCGTAGTAGTATAATTGGACTGGGCGGTGTCTAACAAAAGGATCCTTACCTTCACGCTGAGCCAGCGCTGCTCCTACTGCATGGTTGGAAGCATCGCACATGATTTCAAACGGCTGGCTCCAGTCGGGTCCTCTTACAATTGGGGCTTGAGTTAGAGCAGTCTTCAGCTTATCAAATGCTTGTTTGCAATCTTCACTGAACTCGAACTCAATGTCCTTCTACAGTAATCTGGATAAGGGAAGTGCCACCTTACTAAGTCCTTAATAAATCTCCGGTAGAAACTTGCATGGCTAAGGAACGAATGGACTTCCCTCATAGAAGAGGGGTAAGGTAAACTAGAAATAACATTCACCTTTGCTGGGTCTACAGAAATGCCATTATTAGATACCACATGTCCTAATACAATCCCTTACTTTACCATAAAGTGGCATTTTTCGAAATTCAATACAAGGTTTGTATCGACACATCTATCTAATACTCTAGATAATCCATCTAAGAAAAGGTTAAAAGAATCACCATAAACGCTAAAATCGTCCATAAAAACTTCCATACAGTCCTCAATAAGATCAGAGAAAAGGCTCATCATGCATATTTGGAAAGTAGCCGGTGCATTGCACAAGCCAAAGGGCATTCTCTTATAAGCATAAGTCCCAAAAAGACATGTAAAAGTAGTCTTTTCTTGATCCTCAGGAGCTATATGAATCTGGAAATAACCTGTGTAACCATCTAAAAAGCAATAATGTGATTTACCTGACAGGCGATCCAGCATTTGATCAATGAATGGAAGTGGGTAGTGATCCTTACGGGTAGATTGGTTGAGACGTCTGTAATCAATGCAGACTCTCCAAGCATTCTAAACTCTAGTTTCTATGAGCTCTCCATGCTCATTCTTCACGGTAGTGACTCCAGATTTCTTGGGCACCACTTCTACTGGGCTTACCCATTCACTGTCTGAAATGGGTATATGATACCAGCTTCCAATAATCTGGTCACTTCTTTTTTGACAACTTCCAAGATGGTAGGATTCAATCTTCTTTGTGGTTGACGGACAGGTCTTGCTCCTTCTTCTAAAAATATTCTGTGCTCACATACCTGAGGGTTAATTCCCACTATGTCTGCCAAAGTCCACCCAATTGCCTTCTTATGCTTCCTCAGTAAATCAAGTAACTGCTCTTCCTGTTGAGAAGTCAGTTCCCTAGCAATAATAACCGGAAGCTTCTGCTCATCCTCAAGATAAGCATATTTGAGATGTGGAGGGAGAGGTTTCAATTCTAACTTTCGATCATGGGTAGGCTCTGGATTATCTGGGACTTGCGAAAATGGCGAAGTGTCCTCATTGTCAGTTAAGAGGGTCCCCACACTTGGACCTTGTCCAGTGTGCCTCTCTTCAAACTCTTCTTTTTGAACTTCAGCCACACTTTCGTCTATGACATCACACTGAAAGATAGAATGATCTTCTGGGGGGTTGTCAATGACTCCATTCAGATTGAAAATCACTATGCGGCCATCTATTTCAAAGGAGTATGTTCCTGAAAAAGTATCCAATTTGAATTTTGATGTCTTCAGGAATGGTCTTCCAAGTAGGATTGATGATGGCTTATCTGAATCATTATAGGGCATCTCCAAGATATAAAAATCAGTGGGAAATGTGAGCCCTTTAATGTTCACCAAAACATCTTCAGCAACTCCAGCCACTGTAATAATGCTTTTATCTGCTAACGCAAAACGAGCTGCCGACCTTTTTAAGGAAGGGAGCCTTAAAACATCATATATAGACAAAGGCATTATACTGACACATGCTCCTAAATCACACATGCGGTCATAAATTACTACACCACCAATAGTACAACTAACTATGCAAGGACCTGGATCACTACATTTTTCAGGTAATCCTCCCATTAAAGCAGATATAGAACTACCTAAAGGAATAGTTTCTAATTCGTTAATTTTGTCTTTATGAATACATAAGTCTTTTAGAAACTTTGCATATTTAGGTACCTGCTGAATAACATCAAAAAGGGGAACAGTTACCTCAACCTTTTTGAATATTTCTACCATTTTAGGATCAGGTTCCAGCTGCTTCCTGGGCTTCCTTGCAAGTTGTGGAAATGGAATGGGAGTAGTGTTTTCTGTGGTGCCTGCGCCTTTTTGTGCTTCTTCCTGTGGTTGAGCTATCTCTTCTTCAGCTATGTCCTGTATATCCTCTTCCTCTTCAACATCTTTGATTTCCACCACCTCTTCAGCTGAGGCGTATTCTGGTGAGCTTGGTTCCTCCTGATTCCTCTCCTACAGTGTGGTTCCGGATCTCAGGGTGATGGCATTAATGCCTCCCTTTGGATTGGGTAATGGTTGAGAGGGGATTCAAGTGGTGCTTGAAGGTTGGTTATTGGAATTTTGTGCTAAACTAAGCTGTGACATAAAAGCTTGCAGAGTAGAGGTGAAACCATTCAGACTGGCGTTAATATTGTTCACGATGGTATTTTCCATGGCCAGTTGTCTTTTCTCAAAAGCTTGTAATAAATCTTCATTAGAAGATACAGAAGAATGAGTAAATTGGGAGGTTTGCTGCTGATTGTTTGGTGGTCCTTGGTTTTGCCTCAGGTGAGGTGCTCGGTAAGGTTGATTTTGCTGCCTGTTGTTGTTATTATTCCACCTCTGATTTCCCTGATTATCTCTGCCTCCTCTATTATTGTTGTCCCTCCAATTTTGGTTTGAATTGTCCTGCCATCCATGGTTATTATTTCCACTTTGATTGTACCCTTGGTTGGGGCGGTCATAGAAGTTGTGAGTGGATGCCACCATGTTGTCTTCTTGTTGGAGCTACCGGCATTCATCAGTGTAATGACTGTAATCAGCACAAATTCCGCAAATTCTTTGTGGGACTAGTTGTTGGTTTTGCTGCGGTTGAGTTTGCTGAGCTTGTTGATTCAACTACATCTGCTTCAGCAGGTTGGTCATCTCACAGATGCTTCGATTTAGAGCAGCAGTCTCTATGCCAGAAGATACTTCTGCAACGGCCCTTAAACGGCCTTGCTTCTGTTTGTGGTTCCGAGTAGATTCAGCTAAATCACTAATCAATTGCCAAGCTTCATCAGTGGTCTTGTACTTCTTCATAGACCCATTGCTGGCACTTTCCAATGTGGTCTTATCCTGGGGCCTCATTCCTTATGTGACATAGCTGAGTAGCACGATCTTATCAGTCATGTGGTGGGGGCATGCTTCCAGAAGATTATTGAAGCGCTCCCAGTATTCAAAGAGAGTCTCATTGTCATCCTGAACAATTGTAGAGATATCCTTCCTTAGTTTATCAGTAACTTCAGATGGAAAGAATTTCTCCAGAAAACTCCTTTCTGAGTGTATCCCAGTTGGATACATTTGCTAGAGGTTGAGTGTAGTACCACTCTCTTGCTTTTCCCTCAAGAGAGAACGGAAAAGCTTTCAGCAGAATTGAAGTTTCATCAGTGCCATCACGCCTGACAGTAGAACAGGCTGCCTGGAAATCTCTCAAGTGCTTGATAGGCTCTTGAGCAGGTAGGCCATGAAACTTGGGCATCAAATTTAGCAGTGCGGTCTTTAGCTACCGCTGGATGATGCGCTTGAAACGGTTGCATTGTAAAATCAGGAGCTCCTTCCTCCTGAATGGTAACTCTTCTAGCTGCCATGTTTTCTGCACGTAAAATAACCGAATCAGTAGAACGGGGGCTAGTTTCTTCCTCAAATTCACTTTCAGATCCGCCCTCAGAGCAGGCTAACCTACGCTGTTCTCGCCTTATTCGTGAAATTGTCCTTTCAATTTCAGGATCGAATATTAGCAAGCGCGGATCAGGAAGTGAACGTGTCATTTGACGGAAGAAACATGCAGCTCATAGTAGCAAAATTAAATAAAATGCAAATAAATAAATTCTAATTAATAAAATTAGCACTCTATTGCAACTCCCCGGCAACGGCGCCAAAAAATTGATGGGAAGCAGAAGCTGGTGAATTAAAAATTTATTAAAATGGTTACGTTGCGAGTATAGTTCTTAACTCACCGAAAATCTGCCTATCAATTTAGAAATATGTCACAGAGAGTTTAAATTAAAATTACTGGGAGTTTTAAGTCCCAGGTCGTCTCCCAACGAGTTGCAGAAAAGTGTGCTGTTTTATTAATCAGATGTTCCAAGAAGTTGAGCTAGGTAAATTGGGAATTAAATTGAGGAATTTTAAGTAATATAAATAAAAGCCTTGACTGGGAATTGATTGGTTAGAATCTCTATCATTGATGGTGTGATTGTAAGATTAATTTATAATTAATGGTTGTTCTGTTTGGTTATCCTTTACTAGGTAAAGGAAAGTCAAACAAGTGGGAATGTCAGATCTGTTCACAAGTTGCAACCCACTTAGTTCAAAGGGATTGGCGTCGGTGACAAGATAGCAATCCAACATTTAACCCAATTACAAATTTTCTTTCAATCCTTCCAACTCAAGAGTTCCTTTTAATCAACTCCCCATCAAGTAAGGGAACTACTCACGCATTGTAAATAAAGAATCCATGGCACATGAAAGGAAATTAAAAGAAGACATGATTATTGATATTGAAATTGAATTAAAAAGAAATAATCCTTGTATTAAATAATCATAAAAGTATCTGAATGACAAAATTGAACATAACAAAGAACATGGAAGATCAGAACCAAGTTAAGAGAACAAACTAGGATGATGATATCTTGATGAGGAAATAACTCTTCTCAATGTTCCAATGCTAAGATCAATTGAAAATTAAAATCCTAAAACTATAGAGAGAAACCTAAGAGAGTGAAAAACTAGATCTAAAACTACTGAATGAATGTCTGTGTTATTTCTGCATATTCTCCGACTCTAGTCTGCTGTTTCGGGCCAAAAACTGGGCCGGAATAAGGCCCAAAATCGCCCCCATCGAATTCTGCAGATTATGCAGATCGCACATGTCACGCGATCGCGTCGTCCACGCTACCGCATCGCCTGTGCTTTCCAATCCGCGCGGCCGTGCAAGCCATGCGGCCGCGTCGCTGCGATTTGCGCTCCTTCGCGCGGTCGCGTGAGCCATGCGACCGCGTCACTTCTCGCTGGTTATCTCCTCAATTTCTTGTGTTCCTTCCATTTTTGCTAGCTTCCTCTCCAATCTCCATCTCATTCATGCCCTATGGGGACTGAAACACTTGACACACAGATCACGGCATCGAATGGAATAAAGAAAAATTAAAAGTAAATAATTAAAGTCTCTAGGAAGCAATTTTCAAACATGTACTGAATTTAGGAAGGAAATCTAAATGCATGCTAAATTGATGAATAAGTGGGCAAGGATCATGACAAAACCACACAATTAAACACAATATAAACCATAAAATAGTTGTTTATCACCACCACCACCAGCACCCGAGCCGACATATCTGCTAGTACAGTGACTATTTTGCTTCATGGAGCGCAGCGACCATCGTATCATGCAATGTCTCGATCGTATAGACCAGGTGTTTGTATCACAGGGCATTGAGCTACCCCCTCTCCTCGACTCTCCCACTTCTGATGCAGAGGATCACGAGGCACAGCACGAGAAGGAGCATGTTGAGGAGCCGGTTCAGCAGGAGGCACCTCCACAGAGGCAGGCTACTCAGGATACTCAGCAGCCTCCCGAGGAGCCAGTGCCCCAGACGGAGCCCCAGCCGGAGCCAGATGTGACTGTTGTCCCCCACCATGAGCCCGATCAGTAGCATCGAGGATGATGCTTCATCTTAAGTGTGCGGAGGTCACCGTCATTGCCGTCGGTGGATTTGGTTAACATTTTCGGACATTATCTCCTAGTTTATGTTATTTTGCTTTATTTTGCACCCTTTGGATCATTGTGCATATTAGTATTGTGGATTGTGGATACTTTTGTTTAGTTTATTGGATTTTTCACTTTTGCTTTATATATGCACTTTTGCTTTATATAGTTGTTTTAGCTTGTTTTAGCTTTTGGTTGTGATTAGAAAAATATTTTGGATTGTTGAGACCTAGTTGACCCTTTTTACATATGACACCATTTTGATTGAAAAAGGGATTAACTAAGGAATTTTTAAAATTTCTAAATCACAACATTGCATTTGCATTTAGAATAAGCTTAGTCAAAACAATGAAATTTTCCAAGAAATTTATCTATAGGGCACCTCCCCAATTGATTGGAAATTTTTGTGGAACTTGCATGAATTCATACTTTTGTGGATCATATTTTGAGCTAAGAACACAAGCTTGTGAGATTTGAGCCTAATTTTGTGGTTACATCTTATAACCACTTATTTTTCCTTCTTGTGTGAAATTGTTCTTTTCCTATGATTGTGATCCTTGATTTGTTTAATTCTATATGTTCCAATTATTCCTTGTATTCATGCATTTATATGATTGAGGCCATTATTTCATTATCTCACTTACCCAAATAGGCCACCTTTTACTCTTCATTGTTAACCAATTTTGAGCCTATGCTTAACCCAATTGTTCCTTATTTTAGCACATTACAAGCCTAAAGCAAAAAATAATAAAAGTCCCTTGTTTGGATCTTTGATTAGCTTAGGCTAGTGAGAGTGTTTTATATTTGAGTTTGGGGAGATTGGGAATATTGGTTGGGATAAAAGGGTGTTTTGTATTTATATATTTGGGAATTGGGTGCACACTCATGTATTGATCAAATGTATAGACCTTATGCATTGATGTTCTTGTATGTAGCTTGAAAGAAAGAAAAAAAATGAGAAAAGCAAAAGAAAAAGGAAAAAAATAAATGTGAAAAAAAAGAGAAAAGAAAAAGAAATTATATAGAAAAAGAAAAAGAAAAAGAAAAAGAAGAAAACAATTAAAAAGGGGACAAAATGCCCCAAAGTAGAGTCCAATAAGAGTCAATGCATAAGTGTTGTGAAAATCAAAAGAAAATGCATGAGTATGTGAAAAAGTGAAGAATGGGTAGTTAGGTTAGCACTTAAATTGTATAGGTTGCCATAGGTTAGGTGGGAAAGCTTAAGTCAATCAAAGATTCAAATTCTAGTCCACTTAACCATATACAATCCTACCTTAACCCTAGCCCCATTACAATCTATGAAAAGACCTCATGATGAAGGTATGCATGCATTGAATGATTGTTGATTGTTAGATGAAGAACAAATTTTCAAAAGCATGATTAGGGTAGAATTGAGTGAATCAACCCCTAAACACTTGAGTGAATAGAGCGGAAACACATCCAGTGAGGGTTCGATTGCTCAATTATATGTATTCACCACTATCATCTATACTCATGCAAGTATGTAAATCCTTTTGATAATTCATTACAATTGTGGGTTGAATTTGATTTCCATTGTTTGAGCCCTTGTGCTTACATATACGTTCTCTTGGAAGTTGAATTTTTTTGGCCAAGCATTTGCATTCATGATAGGTAGTTGCATTTAGATAGTTTGCATATAGCTTAGTTCTATTGAATAAATGTCATACCCTTTGCTTCATTCTTGGTTTAGCATGAGGACATGCTAAGTTTTAAGTGTGGGGAGGTTGATAAACCCCCTTTTTAGGGTTTATCTTATGTTGAATTTAGAGCATTTTGGTAACCTTTCCTCACATTTATTCAATGAAATAGCATGGTTTTGTGATTGTCTCCTTATTTGCACTTAAGTGTGATAACATGCTTTTTAGGCCCTTAAATTGATAGTTTTTATCTTCCTTTGATTCCACTAGATGCCTTGATGTGTTTGCTAGTGATTTCAGATTGAAAAGGGCTAGGAAAGGATCAAAGGAGTAAAAGGAAAGCTTAAAAAGTGGAGAAATCATGAAAAGCCAAAGATTTGGAAAACACCCATGGACGCGCGCGCGCACAGTGCACTCCTGCGTGGATTGCGAAAAGCTCCATGGACGCGTACGCGCGCTGTACGCGTACGCGTCGAAGGCCGCACGTGATTTTTAAAGAAGAACTTGTGCCTGGCAATTTTGGAGGGTTTCTGGCCCCATTTGGAGCTGAGTTTTTGGCGGGAAAAGATAAAAGGAACCAAGGATTGAAGGGGAAGGCATCACTTCACATACATTACACATTAGGCTTAGTTTTAGTTAGTTTTAGAGAGAGAAGCTCTCACTTCTTTCTAGGATTAGGATTAGGATTAGGATTAGGTTTTGGTTAATAATCTTAGATCTAGGTTTTAATTCATGCTTTCATCTACTTCTACTCTTCAATTCTTTGTTGTTACATTCATCATTCTTCTATTGTTTGTTACGATTTCCTCTACTTTGTTTCTATGCTTTGTTGTAGATCTACTTTTTTTCATGCTATTTTCTTTCAATTCAATTTGAGGTAATTCATGATAATTATGTTTCTTTTGATTGTTGTTATTAATTCCTTGCAATAATTGTTGTTAGATTCTATTCTTGTTGTCAATTTACTATGCTTTCCTTTTGTACCTTCCAAGTGTTTGATAAAATGCTTGGTTGGATTTTAGAGTAGAATTTAATGCTCTTGGCTTGGGAAGGTAACTTAAGAACTCTTGAGTTACTAATGTCCAAGTAATTGATGATTGGGAGCCATTAACTCTAGATCTCACTAATTGAATTGGTGGAGAACTAGGACTTATGGACTTGGATTGATATATCTCATTTGACTTTCCTTTACTACTAGTTAGAGGATGACTTAATGGGATTGATCCTTGCCAATTATCATGTTGTGGTTAGTGATAGGGATAGAGACCCTTGACCACCAAACCTTGCCAAGGCCTTTGTTAGTTGTTAGTTTATTTTCATTGCCATTTACATTTCATGCCTCTTATCTCAAAAACCCCAAAACATACCTCATAACCAATAACAAGACACTTTATCGTAATTCTTAGGGAGAACGACCCGAGGTTTTGAATACTTCGGTTTATAAATTTAGGTGTTTGTACTTGTGACAAACAATCTTTTGTATGAAAGGATTATTTGTTGGTTTAGAAACTATACTTGCAATGAGAATTCATTTGTGAATTCTAAACTGTCAAAAATCCATTCATCAGATTGTGAAGAAGGTTTTCGGCTCTTTGACACTTATCACAGTTTCTTACAAATTCCCGAGAATCCCGGAAGAGGGTTGGCCAGTAGAACTTGCTCTGAAAGACCTTGGTGGCCGTTTTCTCCCCTCCAAAATGTCCTCCCTACTCAGAACTATGACAATGCCAGAGAATTTACTAGGCTTCCTTGTCTGAGTCACAACGCCTGATCATCCCATCTGAGCATCTCTTAAAGAGGTAGGGTTCATCCCATAAGTAGTACTTGGCATCATGCAAAAGTTTTTTGACTTGTTGTTTGGTGTACTCTTTGGGGATAAACCTCGTGACTTAGTTTGCAATGTCTGTAAACCGTGGCGTCTTTTAGATCGCAAAGAGGTACTCATCTGGGAAGGTCTCGGTCACAGCAGTAGTAAGGGGTGGCGTTCCCTCCCCAGGCTTAATCCTTGACAGATGATCAGCCACTTGATTTTTTTATCCCTTTTTGGATTTCAATGTCGAACTCCTGAAGGAGCAGCACCTACCTGATCAATCTTGGTTTAGAATTCTGCTTGGTCAGAAGGTACTTAAGAGCAGCATGGTCAGTATAGACAATAACCTTTGATCCAATTAAATAGGATCTAAACTTATCAATCGCATAGATAACCGCCAGGAGTTCCTTCTCTGTGGTGGTGTAGTCTTTTGAGCATCATTCAGAACACGACTGGCATAATTAATGACATGCATAAGCTTGTCTTGTCTCTGCCCCAAAATTGCTCCTATGGCATAATCATTGGCATCACACATTAGTTCGAATGACAAATCCCAATTGGGTGCGGCAATGATGGGTGCTAAGACAAGCTTTGTTTTTAAAGTTTCAAAAGCATGTAGGCATTTTTTGTCAAAAACAAAAGGGGTTTCAATTGCTAAAAGATTGCACAGGGGTTTTGCAATTTTAGAAAAGTGTTTTATAAATCTCCTGTAGAATCTTGCATGTCCTAAGAAGCTTCTAATTGCCTTAACATTAGTAGGTGGTAGTAATTTTTCAATTAGTTCTACCTTAGCTTGATCAACCTCTATTCCCTTGTTTGAAATCCGATGACCAAGAACAATCCCCTCAATTACTATAAAATGGTATTTCTCCCAGTTTTAAACTAGATTAATTTCTTGGCATCGTTTCAAAAATAGGGCTAGATGGTTAAGGCATGAGTCAACAGAATCACCAAAAATAGGGAAGTCATCCATAAATACTTCAATGAACTTTTCAACCATATCTGGAAAAATAGAAAGCATACACCTTTAAAAAGTTGCAGGGGCATTACGGAGTCCAAACGGCATTCTCCTGTTGGCGAATACTCCATAAGGGTATGTGAATGCCATCTTTTCTTGGTCTTGAAGGTCTACTGAAATCTGATTATAGCTGGAGTATCCATCCAGAAAGCAATAG
Source organism: Arachis hypogaea (assembly GCF_003086295.3). NCBI lineage: Eukaryota > Viridiplantae > Streptophyta > Magnoliopsida > Fabales > Fabaceae > Arachis > Arachis hypogaea. The sequence continues at coordinate 80,816,849 of NC_092050.1, forward strand.
AACGCATGTCCAGCTAACCTCTCAAGCCTTTGATCTATGAAAGGCAGAGGGAAGTGATCCTTCCTTATGGCATTATTGAGTCTCCTGTAGTCGATACACATGTGCCGTCCTGTGAGAGTTCTTGTTCGGATTAACTCATTCTTTTCATTGTGAATTGATGATGAGAATTTGTTTCGGTTTAGAATTTCTTAAAATAAGAAAAGAGAATTTCTTCATTGATAGCATAGTCCAAACCAGCAATTAAACCCCAACATCAAAGTTTAAATATAGAATTTGTCACAATTCAAATAAAAATAACTAAGAGTTTTAAATCCCGGGTCGTTCTCCCTAGGAATTGCAATTAAGTGTGTAATTATTGGCTATGAGAAAATTGGGGATTTTGATTGAAATAAGCAAGAAATGTAAATTGCAAGAAATTAAACAAGCATGCAAGGAATTAAATGAAAAGCAATTAAAGTAACAAAAATTGAAATTAAATTGCAAAAAGAACTCTTGGAAAGATTGGATACTTGAGGATTTCTATCCTAGTCATCCACCACAAACATGGTAATTGCATAGAATTAATTCCAATTAGTCTACCCTAACATCGAGGATAAGTCAAAAGGGCATAATTGACCTCAATCCATAAGTCTTAGCCAACTCATTAATTAACTTAATGAAAGACTATCGTTAATTTAAACCAAACCAACTAAAAATCCTAACACAATATGGAATGGACATCTATGACTCAAGTTCACCTAATTACCTAATTCCTAACTGTTCATACCATAGGTCTAGCTAGGCTAGCCGACCTGAATGAAGACAGGAACAACTGACCTCTTATAAAGGTTGGTCAACACCGACCTCTTCCCAAAGAGCTCGGCCAAATTGCTATAAGGGCCCAACTAGGCCCAAAGCAGAAGATCACAGCCCGCTTAAAGGCGGCTGGTCAAACATAAGGAGACTGATGAGAGGACTTTTGTGTGGTCTAGAATTCACAATTGAAATCTCATTGTAAGTATAGTTTCTAAACCAACAATAGTCCTTTCATACAAAAGATTGTTTGTCACAAGTACAAACCCCTAAATTTATAAACCGAAGTATTGAACCTCGGGTCGTTCTCCCTAGGAATTGCAAACAAGTGTTCTTGTTATTGGTTATGAGTTGTATATTTTGGGGTTTTGGATGAGAAACATGAAAAGTAAATGGAAATGAAATTCAAATAACTAAAGGTCTTGGCAAGGTTTGGTGGTCAAGGATCTCTATCCATATCACTAACCACAACATGAGAATTGGCAAGGATCAACCCCATTAAGTCATCCTCTAACTAATAAAGGAAAGTCAAATGAGCTATGCCAATCCAAGTCCTTAAGTCCTAGTTCTCCACCAATTCAATTAGTGAGATCTAGAGTTAATGGCTCCCAATCGTCAATCACTTGGATATTAGTAACTCAAGAGTTCCTAAGTTACCTCCCCAAGCCAAGAGCACTAAAATCTACTCTAAAATCCAACCAAGAATTTCATCAAACACTTGGAAGGCACAAAAGAAAAGCATAGTGAATTGCAAGAATTAAAGGAATCTACAACCACAAAAGTAAGAGATTAACAATAGAAAGGCAAAACAATAGAAAAGTAAACTCATAACTAAAAGAAGCATTTTAACAAACACATAAAAGGCAATAAAAGTAAACAACATGAATTGCAAGAATTAAAGAGAGATCTAACTAGAATAGCAAGAGATCAACAATAGAAAAGGAAAACAATTATGAAACAACAAAGAACATACCAATTGCATTGAAGGAGAAATATAGATCTACAAAAGAAAGTTCATAACCTACAACTAACAATACAAAGGAACTACAAGAAAAGTATAATGTTACAACTACAAGAGAGCAATTGAAGATGCAAAAGGAGAATTAACCAAGAGAAGAAAAAGTAGATCTAGATCTAAGAAATTAACCTAAACCTAATCCTAATTCTAGAGAGAAGTGAGAGCTTCTCTCTCTAAAACTACTCTAAACTAATCCTAATGTGTGTAAATGATGCTAATTGTTGATTCCCTTCAATCCTTGGTCCTTTAAATGCATTTTGGCACCAAAGTTGGTTGCAAATTGGGCCCCACAGCTCTCAGAAATCGCTGGGCACGTTTTCTATTAAAAAATCACGTGCGCCCACCGGCGCGTACGCGTATAGTGCACGTGCGCATCCCTTGCATTTTCATGATCCATGCGTGCACGTACAGTGCGCGTGCGCGTGGATGAAGATATCCAAATCTTTGGCTTTTTCATGTGTTCTCTACTTTGCATTCTTTCCTCTTCACTCCTTTGATTCATTCCTAGCCTTTTCAACCTGAAATCACTTAACAAAAAAATCAAGGCATCTAGTGGAATCAAGGGTGAATTGAATTTAGCTAATTAAGGACCTAGAAAGCATGTTTTCACACTTAAGCACAAATTGGAAGACAATCATGAAACCATGCTATTTCATTGGATAAATGGGAGAATAGTTGACAAAACCCTCTAAATTCAACACAAGATAAACCCTAAAAATGGGGTTTATCAACCTCCCCACACTTAAAACAAGCATGTACTCATGCTTAAACCAAGAGAAAGCAAAGGGATCAACATTTTTTCAATGAAATCTAACTAAATGCAATCTATCTATATGCAACTATTTAAATGAATGTATTTGCTCAGTCAAAATAAATCAATTCCCAAGAAGCATATATGCACAAGGGCTAAGGGTCTTAACAACCATGCCAAACCACAATTGAATTGAGCTATTAAATATTTTTACAAACTTGCATGAGGAGTGATGATCATAGGTGGAGAACATGTAATTGAGCAATAGAACCCTCACTGGTAGTGTTTGCACTCTATTCGCTCAAGTGTTTAGGGTTGATTCACTCAATTCTCCCCTAATCATGCTTTCCAAGATTTTTTTTTCTAACAATCGACATTTATTTCATGCATGCATACAAGTATCATGAGGTCTTTTCATTGGTTGTAATGGGGCTAGGGTCAAGGTAGGATGCGTATATGGTTAAGTGAGCTTGAAATTTGAATCTTTGATAAGCTTAAACTTCCCACCTAACCTATGACATCCTATACAATTAAGTTCTAACCTAACTATCCATTTTTCCCAGTTTTTCACATACTCATGCATTTTCTTTTCACTTCACAACACTTCTGCATTGATCTTTATTAAGCTTCGCTTTGCTTTGGGGCATTTTGTCCCCTTTTTATTTCTTTCTTTTTTTTCTTCTTTTTCTATTTTTTTTCTTTTCTTTTCCATACTCTTCTTTTTGTTTCTTTTTCTTTTTCTTTTGTTTTTTTCTCATTTTTCTTTCTTTCAAACTATATACAAGAACCTCAATGCATAAGGTCTAAAATTTTAATTAACACATGAGCATGTACCCAATTCCCAATATTCACAACAAAAATACAAAACTACCCTTTTATTCAACCAATGTCCCAAGGTTCCTACACTTGAATGATACACACACACTAGCCTAAGCTAATCAAAGATCCAAATAAAGGACATTTGTTGTTTTTCGCTTTAGGGCTTGTAATGTGCTAAAATTAAGAATAAAGTGGGTTAATCATAGTCTCAAAGTTGCTAACAATGGAAGATAAAAGGTAAGGCTATTTGGGTAAGTGAGCTAAATGAAATGATGGCCTCAATCATATAAATGCATGAATACACAAAATAATGGACATAAAGAATCAAACAAATCAAAGATCACAATCATAGAAAGAGAATAATGCACACAAGAAGGAAAATAAGTGGTTATAAGATGCAACCACGCAATTAAGCTCAAATCTCACAAGCTTGTATTCTTAGCTCAAAACATGATCCACAATATATATAATTCAAGCAAGTTTTAGGAAAAGTTTTCATTCAAATCAATTGGTGCCCTATAGATAGAAATCTTGAAAAATTTCCTTATTTTGACTAAGTTTATTATGTATACATATGCAAAAATAAGAAAATGCAAATACAAATCCTAAAAACCTAGAATGGAATGCAAAAGTGTTGAGATTAGAAACTTGTCACCCAAAATCGCCGACCGGTCGGACGACCTCCCCACACTTAAAAGTTTGCACCATCCTCGGTGCACTCAAAGATGAGCAAGGGGGTACGGCGACTCTCCGGATTGCTACCTTCAGCTGGTAGATCAACCGGTTGCTGCGCGTTCTTTCTTCCGCTTCTATTTTTGCTTGCGGTGCATCATTCATGAAAAACAAAAATATAACACCATAAGATAAGAAAACAAAAGCAAGGAAGCAAACATTGTTGGAATGAGGTACTAATCACTAGAATTGAGTGAGTAAATTAGTGTGACATTAATGACAAATAAGTGTGTGAATTCTAAATTGTGTGCGGTTTAGAACACACATTAGCATAAAAGCTATGTCACTAAAGAAGCATGCACTTTACTCATTCTAGTATGCTTGAGATGCTTTAAGTAAGCTTGTAAGGTAAAACAAGCATTAGGGACGCATGAGAGAATTCAAGCTAAAAACGTATGGATGCATATGATCATGGAATACAATGCATTGAAGTAAATGCACAACATCCATCAAGAGATTGCATAATCGAGGAAAAGGATTGAAATTACATGTTGGCCAAATTATGAAATTCAAGAAGAGTTACATGCTCGAAGGCAATTCTCATCACTTGGTATTCTTAAAAGGTAAGCATGAAAAACTCAAAACCAAGTAGCAAAATTTAACCTCAACAATAGAATCCAACAAAGATTATAAACATAATAATGTTAAGATAACATCCCTTTTTAATACTCAGCAGCAATTAATGGTAAACAAGAAAAACAATCCAACACTTACAATGAAAAAGAGGAAATGAAATGAAAACTAACTAAAACTAACTAATCAACTAACTAACTAACTAATTAGTTAACTAAAATAAATGCTTATCAATGGTGTTTGGGAGTGTTGGATGAAGGGTAGGAGAAGGGAAGAAGAAAAGAGAAGGAAAGAAATGGAAAGAGGAGAAGAAAAGAGATATGTTGAAGGAAGGACATCCATGCATACGCACGCATATGCGCGGATGGTGGTGCAATGGACGCGACGCGTACGCACACATAGCGCGTACGCGTCGATGGCTTATTTCGAGAGTGGCACGTACGCGTCATGTGCGCGTACGCGCGAGTTGGTTTGTGCAAAAGGCACAATGCTAGCGCAGCGTTCGCACAACTCTCGGGTTTTTGGCTTGGGGGTGGAATTTCTCAATCCATGCGTACGCGTACATAGCGCGTCCGCGTGGGTAGGCGAAAATGCTTGATGCGTGCGCGTACGTGCGGATGGTGCTCTGTTTTTCGAATTTTTTTTTCTATATTTTTGCCCCAATCCAAGCATTCCAAACCTCCAAACATCTACCAAAACACCATAAAACCTTATTTAACATACTAAACTACCAATTAGACTCAACAAACTCAACAAGTCTGGTGCTCTAGTCCTTCCTATAAGGCTTTACTATCTTCTCCAGAATGCGCTTTATTTCTCTGTTAGATACCTCTGCTTGCCCATTGGTCTGGGGGTGGTATGCTGTTGCCACTTTGTGAACTATCCCATGTTTTTTCAGTAACCCTACTAACCTCCTATTACAGAAGTGAGTGCCTTGATCACTCACGATTGCTCATGGTGATCCAAAGCGACAAATAATATGGTTTCTAACAAAGGAAACAACAGTGTTAGCATCATCAGTACGGGTAAAAATTGCTTCCACCCATTTAGAAACATAATCTACAGCTAATAGTATATAAAGGTAACCACTAGAGTTTGGAAATAGACCCATGAAGTCAATGCCCCAAACATAAAAAATTTTACAGAAAAGCATAATCTATTGGGGCATCTCATCCCTCTTGGATATATTCCCAAACCTTTGGCATGGGGGACAGAATTTACAAAAGGTAGCAGCATCCTTAAAAAGAGTGGGCCACCAAAATCCACAGTCTAAGATTTTTCTAGCTGTTCTTTGAGGGCCAAAATGTCCTCCACTCTCAGAAGAGTGGCAGGCCTCTAAAATGGATTCGAATGCTGATTGAGGCACACACCTTCTAATTATCTGGTCAGCACCATACCTCCATAAATATGGGTCATCCCATATATAATATTTGGACTCACTTTTCAGCTTGTTTCTTTGATGCTTAGTAAAATTAGGAGGGAAAGTATGGCTAACTAGATAATTAGCTATAGGTGCATACCAAGGAACTACTTCAGATACTGCGTGCAAGCTATCAAATGGAAAAGCATCGTTGATAGGAGTGGAGTCATCCTTAATGTGCTCAAGGCGACTCAAGTGGTCCGCCACTAAATTCTGGTTACCACTCCTATCCTTAATTTCTAAATCAAATTCCTGAAGCAACATTATCCAACGTATCAACCTTGGTTTGGATTCTTTTTTAGCTAATAAATATTTTAGAGATGCATGGTCCGAGTACACTACCACCTTAGTACCAAGTAAATAGACTCGGAATTTATCCAGAGCAAAGACAATAGCTAGAAGCTATTTTTCAGTGGTTGTGTAATTAGACTGAGCAGCGTCTAAGGTCTTAGAAGCATAAGCAATTACGAAAGGATCCTTACCTTCACGCTAAGCCAGTGTCACTCCTACTGCATAGTTGGAGGCATCGTACATAATCTCAAAAGACTGGTTCCAGTCTGGTCCTCTCACAATCAGAGCTTGAGTCAAGGCGATTTCCAGCTTATCAAAGGCTTGCATGCAATCCTCACTGAATTCGAACTCAACATCTTTCTGCAGTAGTCTGGATAAAGGCAATGCTACCTTACTAAAGTCCTTGATAAATCTCCGGTAGAAACCTGCATGACCAAGGAACGAACGGACTTCCCTCACGGAGGAGGGGTAAGGTAAACTAGAAATGACATCTACCTTTGCTGGATCAACAGAAATACCAGTGTTAGAAACAACATGTCCTAGTACAATACCTTGATTTACGATAAAATAACATTTTTCAAAATTCAATACAAGGTTTGAACTAACACACCTGTCTAATACTCTAGCTAAACTATCCAAGCAAAGGTTAAAGGAATCACCATATACGCTAAAATCATCCATAAAATCATCCTTTGAGGTTGACGGACAGGTCTTGCTCCCTTTTCTAAGAATATTTTGTGCTCACAAACTTGAGGTCTGATGCCTACTATATCCGCCAAGCTCCACCCAATTGCTTTCTTTTGTCTTCTCAGCACACTGAGCAGCTGCTCCTCTTGTTGGGAAGTGAGTTCCCTTGCAATGATGACTGGGAGCTTCTGATTATTCTCAAGGTAATCATACTTAAGGTGGGGTGGGAGGGGCTTTAATTCTAATTTCTGCTCATGGCTAGGCACTTGATCATCTGGAGCTATTGATAATGGCAAAGTGTCCTCATTGTGTTCAGAAGGCGTCCCCCACTTGGATCTTGCTCCATGTTCCTCTCGTCTACTTCTTCTTGGTGAACTGCAGCTACAGTTTCATCAATGATGTCGCACTGGAAGATGGAATGATCTTCCGTAGGGTGCTTCATAGCTTCATTCAAATTGAAAATCACTGCTCTGCCATCTATCTCAAAGGAGTAAGTTCCTGAGAAGGCATCTAGCTTGCACTTTGAAGTCTTCAGGAATGGCCTTCCAAGCAGGATTGATGATGGTCTTTCTGAGTCATTAGGGGGCATTTCCAAGATATAGAAGTCAATGGGAAATGTGAGCCCCTTAATGCTTACCAGCATGTCTTCAGCAATTCCAACCACAGTAATGATGCTTTTATCTGCTAAAACAAAATGAGCTGCCGACTTTTTTAAGGGAGGGAGCCTCAAAGCATCATATATAGACAATGGCATAATACTCACGCGCGCTCCTAAATCACACATGCAGTTAGAAAATATTACACCCCCAATGGTACAGTTAACCATGCATGGACCTGGATCACTATATTTTTCAGGTATACCTCCCATTAAAGTAGATATAGAACTACCTAAAGGAATAGTTTCTAATTCATTAATATTATCTTTATGTATGCATAAATCTTTTAGAAACTTTACATATTTAGGTACTTGTTGAATAACATAAAAAAAGGGAACAATTACCTCAACCTTTTTGAAGATTTCTACCATTTTGGGATCGAGTTCCATCTGCTTCCTAGACTTCCTTGCAAGGTGTAGAAATGGAATAGGAATGGTGCCACTTGCATCTTCTGCATCCTTTGGTGCTCCATTCCTTGGCTGTGTTACTTCTTCTTCAACCATGTCTTGTACTTCCTCTTCCTCTTCAGCATCTTCCACTTCAACTATGTCTTTAACTGGGGCGTGTTCTTGTGGGCTTGGCTCCTCCTGATTCCTCTCTTGCAGTATGGTTCCGAAACTCAAAGTGATGGCATTGATGCCACACTTGGGGTTGGATAAGGGTTGAGAAGGAATTCCATTGGAGCTTGAAGGCTGATTATTGGAAGTATTCATTGATCCAATCTATGAGGCAAGAGCTTGTACAGCAGAGGTCAGGCCATTCAAGGAGAAGCTAAGTGTGTTTTCCCTGGCCTTTTGTCTTTGCTCAATAGATTGAAGCATTTCGTCATAAGAAGAAGAAGAAGGGTAAGTGATCTGAGGGGCCTGCTGTCGGTTGTTCTGAGGTGCTTGGGACTACCTTAAGTGAGGTACTTTGTAGGGCTTGTTTTGGTTCTACTGTCTGTTGTTGTTATTCCACCTCTGATTTCCATTGTTGTCTCTGCCTCATCTGTTGTAGTTGTCCCTCCATCCTTGGTTGGAATTATCCCTCCATCCCTGGTTGGAATTGTCTCTCCATCCCTGGTTGGAGTTGTCTTGCCAACCTTGGTTGTAGTTTCCACCTTGGCTGTAATTGCCGTCTTGTTGATTGTACCCTTGATTCGGGAGGTCATAGAAATTGTGAGTAGCTACCAAGGTGTTATCTTCTTGTTGGAGCTGCGGACACTCGTCAGTGTAATGAGTGTAATCAGCACATATTCCGCATACTTTTTGAGGAACCAACTGTTGACTTTGTTGTGGTAGGGGAGGCTGAGGTTGTTGTTGATTCAGCTACATCTGCTTCAGTAGGTTGGTCATCTCACATATAGCCTGTGTGAAAGCTGTAGTCTCACTACTAGAGAAAACCTCTACAACAGCCTTGGGGTGGTTGTTCCTGTGCTTGTGATTCCGAGTGGACTCAGCTAGGTCGCTGATCAGTTGCCACACTTCATCTGCGGTCTTGTACTTTTTCAGAGAACCATTACTTGCACCATCCAATGTGGTTGATAAACCACTATTTTATGGTTTATCTTGTACTCAACTGAGTGGATTTTATCAATCTTTCATACACTAATTCATATGATTTGCATGAATTTTACATTCTCCTTCCTGATTTTGTGCTATGATTAAAAACATGCTTCTTTGGACTTATATTTGCTAATATTAATCCTCTCTTATTACCATTCGATGCCTTGATATGTGTGTTAAGTTATTTTAGAGATTATAGGGTAGGAATCGCTTAGAGGATGGAAAGGAAGCATGCAAAAGTGGAAGGAATACAAGAAGTTGAAGAAATTGCTAAGCTATCCAGCCTGACCTTCTGGTACTAAATTGACCATAACTTGAGCTACAGAAGTCTCGATGATGCGGTTCCAGTTGCGTTGGAAAGCTAACATCTGGGGCTTCGCAACAATATATAATTTGCTATAGCTGTCTCGAAGCCAAGAGATGTGAACGCGTGGATCACGCAGACGCGTGACCTGGCAGAAACGTAATCCACGCAAACGTGTGGAGGACGCTTCCGCGTCACTTTCCCGCGACCTGTACATACTAGAATACGCTGGGGACAATTTCTGGGCTGTTTTTGACCCAGATTTTGGCCCGAAATACACAGATTAGAGGCTATAAAGTGGGAGAATGCATCCATTCATCATACAACTCACATCAGCTCATAATTCATAATTTTAGGATTTAGATGTAGTTTTGAGAGAGAGAGGTTCTCTCCTCTCTCTTAGGATTAGGATTTAGGATTTTTATTATGTTTAAGCTATGATCTCTTCAATCACAGGTTCAATGTTCCTTTTTAATTATTTTCTCAATTTAATTTATGAACTCTTCCACGTTACATATGATTCTCTTAATTAATGTTATTTGAGGTATTTCAGTTTTTGATTGCTTTCTTTCATTTATATTACTGTTGCTTCCAATTTGAAGACATTTTTATTCGAGTAAGTTTACCTTTCCCCTTTTGGCCTTGGTTAAGTAATTGGTAACTCATGAGTTATCAAACTGGACGTGATTGATAATTGTTGTCTTTGCTAATTGAATTGAACTTCAATAACTCCAGTCCCTTCTTATGAATTGACTAGGACCTGAGGATCAAACTAATTGGTCCACTTGACCTTCCTTTGCTTTAGTAAAGGCCAACTAAGTGGGATTAAAACTCAATTCTCATCACCATTGATAAGGATAACTAGGATAGGACTTCCAAATTCTCATACCTTGCCAAGAGTTTATATTATAATTATTTATTTATTTTACTTGCCATTTAAATTATTTGTTCCTTACTTTCAAAACCCCCAATTTATAAAACTCATAACCAATAATAAGAACACCTCCCTGCAGTTCCTTGAGAAGAAGGCCCGAGGTTTAAATACTTCGATTATCAATTTTAAAGGGGTTTGTTACTTGTGACAACCAAAACATTTGTAAGAAAGGACTTTTGTTGGTTTAGAAGCTATACTTACAACGTAAATTTATTCTGAATTCTAGACCACGCAAAAGTTCTCTCTTCAAAATAGCGCCGTTGCCGGGGAATTGCAAACGTGTGCCTTATTATTGGTTATTGTAAATATTTGCTTTTTGCTTGTTTATTTGTTTTTTTTTTGTTTTTTCATAAATTAATAGGTTATTAGTTTTTATTTAGTTATTAAATTTTTTTTTCAAAAATCTGTTCTTCATATTCATCTTGACCTTCAAGTTGTTCTTAGTTGTTCTCTTCGTTTTGATCTAAAAATTTTTAATTTGGTGTCATTTTATTGTTTTTTTCTTTCCTCATTAAATTCAAAAATATCTTTTCCCTTTATTTTAATTGAATTTTCGAAATTTGCATAAAAAAAAAGTTTAGATTTTGATTTTAAAATTTTTATCTTATCTTTTCTTAGTTTTAAATTTCAAAATTCAAATCTTTTTCGAAAATCATATCTTTTTCAAAATCTTATCTTATCTTATTTCAAAATCAAATTTCAAATTTCAATTTAAATTCCAAAATTCAATTTTCAAAATTCAAATTTAAAATTTTAAAAATCAAACATTTTCAAAATTTAAATCTTTTTCAAAACTTTATCTTATATTGTTGACTTTTACAAAATTCAAATTTCAAAATTTAAAATTATAATTTCAAATTTCAAAATTTAAAATTCAAAAATCAAAATTGAAAATTTTAAAATTCAAATTTCAAATTTAAAAATTTTAAATTTCAAAATTCAAATTTCAAAATTTAAAATTCAAAATTAAAAATTTAATTTTCAAATTCAAAATTTAAATTTCAATAACCTTTTAATTTAAAATTGTTTTTATTTCTTTTAACTTTTATTTGCTACTATGAACTCTCACCCCTTTGGCTATGAGTCTGGTTACAATTATATTGCAGGAAGAGGAAATTACAATGAGAACAGGCATTAAGGATGGAACAATCAAAGATGGGAGGAGCCACAAGGATTTGATCAACCCTCATAGCAACAACCACCTCCAATGGACTATCAACAACCACCACCATATGCCTATAAACCCTCTCCTGAACATGATTTTGGACCACCATACTCACAAGCCCCCTACAACCAAACACCTCCATATGACCCTAACTTGTATCCACCATACCAACCATCTTATGAGCCAAATGAACCATACATAGAACCACCCCAATACCAACCCAATTACTCCCAAGAACCACCACCTCAATATTCACCATCTCCATATCCTTACCAAGAAGAACCACATTCTTATTATGAACCCTCTCTCCCAATCAATGAACCCACATGTTATTCTAAAAGGGCAAGTGAGGATGCAAAGGAGCGTACTGGAACTCACTACTGCCTTAACCGAGGTAGTGAATATTATAGTTTCCCGACATCTGAGCACTCAAAGTACTCCCATGGCTGCATGTGGAGAATCAAAAGAAGAGTGTAGCATGAAGGAGACCCTAGAAACATTGGTAGACAATGAGGAACATGGCTTTGTATTGGAACAAGTGGAGGAAGCCATAATAGTTGTAGAGGAAGACGTGGTTGAAGATTTAGGAGATGCAGAATCTCCATGGGAAAGTCAAGTTATCAAGCCTCCTTCAAAGACGTTTGAAATTGATGTTGAGGAGGGTGTACAACCTCCAAGGCATATCATGGCTAAAGACTTTGAAGAGGTTGATCAAGAGATGGAGATTAAAGAAGAAGAAGAAGAAGCTTGCAAAGAGGTGGAAGTTGTCAAGGAAGAACTCAAGGGAGTGGAGCTTGCAAATTCGTTAGAAATACCTCCCCCTAAGTTGCCATCATCCTTCATAACATTCAAGTGGGTAAAATTCATATCCCTTAGCTTTCTATTTCCACTTGAATATGGGCTACTGGAGACGGATGGTCAACTTAGAGCTCTTTGTGGCATTAAGAGTAAGAGGAAGATGGTTAGTAGATGGAGTTGTCAAGCAAGGTTCAACATGGTTGTGTGCTCAAAGTTTAAATGCAAGGGTTGGTGTAAAGCTCAACTGAATGGGTCTAGGAAGTTATTTGGCCGCTTCAGTGAGAATTCTACAGTTGAACCACCCGGATGAAATCATAATGATCAACAAGAAGATGGGTGCAAAAAGCAAGATTTGGGACCCCAGAATTCATTCTGGCAATCAACACTCTTGGGGCCTTGTCACTTGCTTTAACCTACTTGAAGGCTTTCTGCACCTAGTTTGGGATCCCGGAGGCTGTTTTCATTCCAAACATTGGTGGAGATTTCTGGATGAATTCAAGCACAATCCACCATAACAAGAAGCTCATCAAATGTCCAACATAAGGACTTTAACTAAAAGTGCTAGGTGGGAGACAACCCACCATGGTATGATCGTTCCTTTTCCATTTCTTCAATTTTAATTTTATTTCATTTTGTTTGTTTTTGAGTTTTATTTTATTTTATTTTCATTGAACCTGGAATTATTCATAGCATCCACACTATCATTGCATTTTGCATCCTGCATAAAAAAAAAAAACACGCACGCAACGCGTAAGTGTCGCTGACGCATCCGTGTCACGAGTGCGTTTGGAAGAAAAGAAAAGTGAACAGAGAGTCGCGCAAAAGCGTGGCTGGAGGCGTGCCTTTGGCACAAATTGATCCACGCGACCGCATCACTAACACGTCCACGTCATTTGCTAAAAATGCCTCCCATGCGTCCGCGTCACCCCACGCGAATGCGTGCCCTGAAAATCGACGTAAAAAGGGTGTTTGGCAGCAAGTTAGGCTGGAATGGGGCTGGAACTATGCTAGAAGCACAAGCCCTGCCATGCGAACACGTGCCCCACGCGTCCGCGTCAATTTTAAAAGAAAGGCCATTCACGCGTACGCGTCAACCACGCGACCGCGTCACCCAAAAATTTGGCAAAATGAGTTTCAAACAGAGAGTTGCCTGAACGCGAGGCTGCACTCGCGCCAATCGCACAAATAAGGCCACGCGATCGCATGACCCACGCGTCCGCGTCGCCTGCGTCGCACAACTTATCCAGATCAGTGTCAATTATCTTATCTTTTCTTCTTTCTTCTTCCTTTTCTTACTTTTTTCTTCTTCATCTCTTTAACTTCTTATCCCCCTTCACTTCCATTCTGTTTCATTTAATTTATTTGCATACATTCATTCATTGCATTATTTTCATTGGTGTTAGAAATTTATTTGGGTCATTATTTTCTATATCTTTGTGGATTATTAAAGGAATTGTTTGACAATTATATATTACATTTTAAAGGGTTGCTTGCATGTTCAATTTAATACTTTCAATAGATTATTTACCATGCTTGCTATGTGTTTGTGAAAAAGCCCGTATGGCATTGTGCACTATTTTTCAATTTCTTTCTATCTACTACTCTAAATGCTTGCTTTTCACAAAACCCTTTTTATATTTTATTACTTAAATATAATTGTTATTACAAACATGTTATTAGTTTGAAAGACTTGGTAATCTAACTTGGACATTGAATGCTTGATCTATGCTACTCATGCCTTTGCCAGCATGCCAATAAATATCTTGCATTTAATTGTCATTACATGCACTTGTTATATTTCCATTGATGAACTTTTCACATGTAGTCATGACCATGTGTTAACGTCATTCTTCTTTATTGTGCATTGATTACCACCTTTCCCGCTCTCTTCCTTGCTCTAATCCTTAGCTTTTAAAAAGTTACTTTCTTTTTCCCTTTTCAGGATGGCCACCAAGAAGGGTAAAGAGAAAGCTACTCCCAAACCACCGGCAAGGAAAGGAACAAAAAGAGCCCCAGCTAAGGAACCACAACCCCCATCCACTTGCACATCTTAGCATGCACCGAGGACGGTGCAATCTTTAAGTGTGGGGAGGTCGATACCGACTTCCAGTGGTTAGTTACCTTCTTTTCAACACCAATACTCTATTTTCTTTGTTTGTTCATTGTTACATTTACATATTTGATTGCATATTTGTTTGATTTTATACATTTAGTTACTACTTGGTTGAAGTAATATTTTCTTTTTCAAGAAATTTGCAATTATAGTATTTCACTAATTTAAATTGAAAATTTTTTGTTAAATTTGTTTGAAGTTATATTTGGAAAATAGTTTAAAAAGCTAAGAACACACAACCTGTGAGATTTCGAGCTTATTTATATGGTTACATTATTTAACCATAAATTTTTATTCCTGTGTGTTTTCTTCTCTATAATTGCATTCTTTGCTTTGTTCCATTCTATATGTCCATTATTTAGTGTATTTACATGGTTGCATATAATTGAGGCCATTATTTGTTATTAGCTCACTTATCCCAAATAAGCCTACCTTTTACATCACCCTTGTTAACCACTTTGAACTTTTTAACTCCCTTCTATTTCATAACCACATTACTAGCCTTAAGCAGAAAAATAAAATAAAAATTCCAAGTTGAATCCTTGGTTAGCTTAAGATAGATATTGTGTATAATTTAAGTGTGGAGAATTTTATTGGAACATGGGATGATATGAAAAAGTAGAGAATTAAATTGAAAAATTTATTTAAAAATTTGGGAAGCATGCTCATGTGAAATCAAAATAATTAAATTACCATGTGCATTGAAAAAAAATATTAAGTAATTAAATAAGGGGATACAAAAAAAAGAGAAGAAAAGAAAAGAGAAGAAAAATAATATTACCCCAAATGCAAAATAAAAAGAATCAATGCACATCGGACAAAATTCAAAAATAAGTTTGATACATGAGCATGTAATACAAAAGTGAAAAAAAAATTTGGGTAGCTAGGTAAAGCATTTTAAATTATATAAAGTATGTATATGTTAGGTGAGATCTTAGACTAATCAAGGATTCACTTTGTTAGCTCACTTAGCCTTATATATATATATATCCTTACCTTTACCTCAGCCCCATTACAACCCTGAAAAGACCTCATGATGTTTGCATTGGTATACTAAATATTTGTTGATTGGTTAGATGAAGAACAAGGTTGAGAAAGTATGACTAGGGAAGAATAGAGTGATTGACCCTAGACACTTGAGAGTTAGAGTGATATACACTACCAGTAAGGGTTCAATGCTTAATTCTATGTTCCCTGCTTTCATGAGCTGTCTTCTTACAAGTTTACTTGTCTTTTATTGTATAATTTGAATTAGTGAAATCTGATTTATGTTTGTCTTGAAGAACTTATTTACTTTTAACCAAGTAGGTAGAAACATCTTAGCATTTAGTTGTATTTATAGGTTGCATTTCATACATTCTACCATTCCCCTTCACTCTTTTAGTTCTCTTAAGCTTAGCATGAGGACATGCTAATGTTTAAGTGTGGGGAGGTTGATAAACCACTATTTTATGGTTTATCTTGTACTCAATTGAGTGGATTTTATCAATCTTTCTTACACTTATTCATATGATTTGCATGAGTTTTACATTCTCCTTCCTGATTTTGTGCTATGATTGAAAACATGCTTCTTTGAAATTATATTTGCTAATATTAATCCTCTCTTATTACCATTCGATGCCTTGATATGTGTGTTAAGTGATTTCAGAGATTACAGGGCAGGAATGGCTTAAAGGATGGAAAGGAAGCATGCAAAATTGGAAGGAATACAAGAAGCTGAAGAAATTGCTAAGCTGTCCAGCCTGACCTTCTGATACTAAATTGACCATAACTTGAGCTACAGAGGTCCAAATGACGCGGTTCTAGTTGTGTTGGAAAGCTAACATCCGGGGCTTCGCAATGATATATAATTTACTATAGTTTCTCTGAAGACAAGTGACGTGAACGCATGGATCACGCGGACGCGTGACCTGGCAGAAACTTAATACACGCAAACGCATGGACGACGCTTCCGCGTCACTTTCCCGCGACCTGTACGTACCAGAATACGTTGGGGGCAATTTTTGGGCTATTTTTGACCCAATTTTTGGCCCAAAAAACACAGATTAGAGGCTAAAAAGTTGGAGAATGCATCTATTCATCATACAACTCACATCAGCTCATAATTCATAATTTTAGGATTTAGATGTAGTTTTCAGAGAGAGAGGTTCTCTCCTCTCTCTTAGGATTAGGATTTAGGATTTTTATTATGTTTAAGCTATGATCTCTTCAATCACAGGCTCAATGTTCCTTTTTAATTATTTTCTCAATTTAATCCATGAACTCTTCCACGTTACATATGATTCTCTTAATTAATGTTATTTGAGGTATTTCAGTTTATGATTGCTTTCTTTCATTTATATTACTCTTGCTTCCAATCTGAAGACATTTTTATTCGAGTAAGTTTACCTTTCCCCTTTTGGCCTTGGTTAAGTAATTGGTAACTCATGAGTTATCAAACTCAACGTGATTAATAATTGTTGTCTTTGCTAATTGAATTGAACTTCAATAACTCCAGTCCCTTCTTATGAATTGACTAGGACCTAAGGATTAAACTAATTGGTCCACTTGACCTTCCTTTGCTTTAGTAAAGGCTAACTAAGTGGGATTAAAACTCAATTCTCATCACCATTGATAAGGATAACTAGGATAGGACTTCCAAATTCTCATACCTTGCTAAGAGTTTATATTACAATTATTTATTTATTTTACTTGCCATTTAAATTCTTTGTTCCTTACTTTCAAAACCCCCAATTTACAAAACTTATAACCAATAATAAGAACACCTCCCTGCAGTTCCTTGAGAAGATGACCCGAGGTTTAAATACTTTGGCTATCAATTTTAAAGGGGTTTGTTACTTGTGACAACCAAAATGTTTGTAAGAAAGGACTTTTGTTGGTTTAGAAGCTATACTTGGAACGGGAGTTTATTCTGAATTCTAGACCACGCAAAAGTTCTCTCTTCAGTGGTCTTATCTCGAGGCTTCATGCCTTCAGTGAAGTAGCTGATCAACACCAACTTGTCAGTCATGTGATGGGGGCATGCGTCCAGAAGGTTCTTAAAGTGCTCCCAGTATTCCTAAAGAGTCTCCGATTCGCCTTGAATAATTCAAGAGATCTCTTTCCTTAGTCTATCTGTAACTTCAGCTGGAAAGTATTTTTCCAAGAATTCTCTCCTGTGCGTATCCTAGTTAGTAACGGTCACTTCAGGCTGAGTGTAGTACCACTCTCTCGCCTTTCCCTCAAGAGAAAACGGGAAGGCGGTTTGCAGAATAGAAGTTTCATCTGCACCATGACGCCTAACAGTAGAACAGGCTGTCTGAAAATCCCTAAGGTGTTTAATAGGCTCCTGAGCAGGTAAGCCATGAAACTTGGGCATCAAGTTGATTAATGCGGTCTTCAGTTCAAAATCTACAGCCAGATTTGGGTGACACACTTGATACGGTTGCTGAGTAAAGTCTGGGGCTCCAGCTTCCTGGAGAGTAATCCTCCTGGGTGCTGCCATGTTACCTGCACGTAAATCAACCAAATTAGTAGTAGAGGAGCTTGTTTCTCCCTCAGATGGTGGTTCAGATTCGCCTTCAGAAGAGACTAGTGAATTGATAATAACCACTTCACCACCCTCAGAGGCTAACCGACGCCGACCTCACCTAATACGTGAAAGAGTTCTTTCAATTTCAGGATCAAATGCGGCTAAACTCAGATCAGGTACTGAATGCGTCATTCAATGAGAGAAACACATAGCTCATGGTAATAAAATAAAATAAAATACGCAAATAAATTAAATTAAAAATATTTATAGCAACTAATAATTTTGCACGCTATTGCAACTCTCTGGCAACGGCGCCAAAAATTTATGGGGGCAGAGATTGGCCAATTAAGAAATCAATATAGAAATACGTTGTGAGTATAGTTCTTAACCAGTAAAAATCCGCTTATCAATTTAGAAAGGTTGTCACAAAAGTTAGAATAAAAATACTGGGAGTATGAATCCCAGGTCGTCTCCCAACGAGTTGACAAAAGGGTGCTATCTTATCAATCAGGAGTTTTTCGAGAAATTTTGAGAGTTGAAAGACAGAAAATAAATAATTATAAATTAATGCAATGAAAATTAAAGGAGATTTATATATTTAAAATAAAAAGCCTTGACTGGGGGAATGATTAATTGGAAGTTCTATCCTTGTTGGAATTCTCTCAAGTGCAGTATAAAGAGGTTGTTGTTTTCACTTAGTTAACCCTTACTAAATAAAGGAAAGTCAAGTGATTGAGCTAACTCTTATTCACAAATCCTAGTCCTCTCCCTTGGGAAGGTCTAGCGTTAGTAAATAGAGAATTAGCCAACAAAATCCAATTTAACTAATCACTTGAGCATTCCAACTCAAGTGTCTCCTTTTAATCAACCCCCATGTCAAGTTGGGAATCTACTCCATTGACATGGGTATTACTTGCATAGAATTAAAAAGGGAATAGAAGGAAGACATGATAGATAATAACTACAAATTAATTAAAAGTAAAAGTAATCCTTTGCATTAATAAATTTTAAAAACAATCCAATTGTAACTCTGAACAAAGATTAAAGATATAGAAGAGTAAGGAAATAAGAAAACAAACTAGAACAATAACTTCAACGGAGGTAATGACTCTTCTCAATATCCAAAGTAAAAGCATAAAACTAAAAATATAAATGTAAAAGAAAACCTAGAGGAAGAGTAATTTTCTCTCTAGATTCCGATCTAAAACTAAAACTATGCTAATGAGAATCTGTCTTGAGCTTCTGCTCGTTCTTTGGCTCTAATCTGTGTTTTTGGGCCAGAAACTGGGTCAAAACTCGGCCCGAAATTGCCCCCAGCATTTTCTGTTATTTTTGCAGATCGCGCATGTCACGCGTACGCGTCAGTCACGCGTACGGGTCACTGGTCATCTTCATGTGTCACGCGTACGCGACATGCACGCACACGCGTCAAACACGCGCATGCGTTGTCTTGCAGAACTCCAATCCACGCGTACGCGTCAGGTACGCGCACGTGTCACTGTAAAATTTCAAGGTCGCGCGCACGCTGAGCCATGCGTGTGCATCGATGCTCACTGGTTGTCTCCTTTATTTCTTGTGCTCCTTCCATTTTTGCAAGCTTCCTCCTTATCCTCTAAGCCATTTCTGCCCTACAAAGCCTAAAAACACTGAACACAAAGATCACGGCATCGAATGGTAGAAAGGGGATCTAAAGTACACAAATTAAAGGCTTAGGAAGCAAGTTTTCAATCATGGAACAAAACTAGGAAGGAATTGTAAAATCATGCAAATCATATGAATAAGTGGGCATGAACTTGATAAAAACCACTCAATTGAGCACAAGATAAACCATAAAATAGTGGTTTATCAAGTAGCTTTTTAGCTTGGTTTTTTAATCAACACATCTCCACTACAGACACTTGGCTCACAATTCATCCTAAGACATTGATGCCCAGCACCTCTTTGAGTTACTAAATGCTTTGTAATTAGGTTGCTCTTGATAGTGGATTTTCGGTTGGTAATCCCGGATTAGTTAATCCAAGTTACCAAGTTTGAAAATACTCCTCGGAACCTACTAATCCAAGCAGATCCTAATACAATAGCATCACAGGCATATGTCCTAAGGTCCAAGCTATTGGTGTCTAGCCTTTTTATTTGTTTCTTTCATTTTTGTTGCCAATTATTGGCTTTTCTTCCTTCCTTTTCTTGCTGTTTCTTTTTCCAAGGATAATTATTAATTGAAGGTTTTACAACAGCAACTAGGTTCACACTACCAGGGATCATCCTAACCTGTATCTTTTATTAATGAGCTTACTTTAACAATCAAACATACATACCACCACTAAACTCTATTACTATTCCTACTATATTGGACATTCACTTTCTTTTTCAACATTTTTCTCTTATTGAATCAAAAGGCAAAAGGGACAAGTCATAACATCTAAATTGATGAAGATGAAAACAAGTACTTAAACCAGAACATTTATTTTGGAACTTAGGGAAAGTAAATAACAGAATTTAAACTTCATAAAACGAAAACACAATCTTTCTTATTGATAGACAAGGAGCAACACCACCTTTCAATTCTCTGATTGCTTTCCTTTATTCTTGGCATCTTGCTTCTTCTTGCTTCTTCTTTCTTTCAGCTGGTCTTCAGTCCCAAATCTCTCCTCATTCCATAGTCCAGCATCCACCAACTGTTGCTTCATTCATTCTTGCTTGCTTTTTGCCTGAGCTCTATGGAAATCCATGAGTTCAGTGCATTCTTGATATAGTTTGATTCCTCTTCTTAATAGTGGCATGCTGCGGGTTAGGTAGTCTAGACACGCTTGAGTGTTCAAATCATATTCCACTCTGTCTTTGTTCCTGTCCTCATTAGCTGTGTGGTAGAGATTCTTCCATTCTCTAAGGTCTTGAAGATATTCCTCAAGTTGATTGGTACACGAAATTGTGATCATCAATGGCGCCAACAACTTGGTACGCACAATTGTAATCTCAACTCTTTTTCACAATTCCGCACAACTAACCAGCAAGTGCACTAGGTCGTCCAAGTAATAAACCTTATGTGAGTAATGGTCGATCCCACAGAGATTGTCGGCTTGAAGCAAGCTATGGTCATCTTGTAAATCTCAGTCAGGCAGATTCAAATGGTTATGGAGAATTGAGAATTAAAATATGAATAAAATATAAAATAAGATAGAGATACTTATGTAATTCATTGGTGAGAATTTCAGATAAGCGTATGAAGATGCTTTGTTCCTCCTGAACTTCTGCTTTCCTATTGTCTTCATCCAATCATTCATACTCCTTTCCATTGCAAGTTGTATGTAGGGTTTCACCGTTGTCAATGGCTACCTCCCGTCCTCTCAGTGAAAATGGTCCAAATGCGCTGTCACCGCATGGCTAATCATCTGTCGGTTCTCGATCATGTTGAAATAGGATCCATTGATCCTTTTGCGTCTGTCACTACGCCCAACACTCGTGAGTTTAAGCTCGTCACAGTCATCCCTTCCCAGATCCTACTCGGAATACCACAGACAAGGTTTAGACTTTCCGGATCTCAAGAATGGCCACCAATAATTCTAGCCTATACCACGAAGGTTTTAATCTTAGATTAGAAACCCAAGAGATACACATTCAAGCTTGTTTGCATGTAGAACGGAAGTGGTTGTCAGGCACGCGTTCATAGGTGAGAATAGTGATGAGTGTCACATAATCATCACATTTATCATGTTCTTGTTTGTGAATGAATATCTTAGAGAAGAAATAGGCTTGAGTTGAATAGAAAAACAATAGTACTTTGCATTAATTCATGAAGAACAGCAGAGCTTCACACCTTAATCTAGGCGTGTAGAAACTCCACCATTGAAAATACATAAATAAGAGAAGGTCTAGGCATGGCCGAATGGCCAGCCTCCCAAAACGTGATCAAGAGATCAAAAGATGAACTAAAGATGAAAAAAGATGATTAAAGGATGAAAATACAATAGCAAAAGGTCCTATTTATAGAGAACTTGTAGCCTAGGGTTTACAGAAATATGTAAATGACGCAGAAATCCACTTTTGGGCCCACTTGGTGTGTGCTTGGGCTGACCATTGAAGATTTCACATGCAGTTGGAGTTAAACGCCAGCTTGGGTGCCAGTTTGGGCATTTAACTCCAGCTTTTATGCCAGTTCTGGCGTTTTGACGCCAGAATTTTTAGGTTGACTTGGAACGCCGGTTTGGACCATCAAATCTCGAGCAAAGTTTAAACTATTATATATTGCTGGAAAGCCCAGGATATCTACTTTCCAACGCAATTGAGACCGCGCCAATTGGGCTTTTGTAGCTCCAGAAAATCCACTTTGAGTGCAGGGAGGTCAGAATCCAACAGCATCTGCCATCCTTTTTCAACCTCTGAATCAGATTTTAGCTCAGTTCCCTCAATTTCAGCCAAAAAAAACCTGAAATCACAGAAAAACACAAAAACTCATAGTAAAGTCCAGAAATGTGATTTTTATTTAAAAACTAATAAAAATATAGTAAAAACTAACTAAAACATACTAAAAACTACCTAAAAACAATGCCAAAAAGCGTATAAATTATCCGCTCATCACAACACCAAACTTAAATTGTTGCTTGTCCCCAAGCAACTGAAAATCAAATAGGATAAAATGAAGAGAATATACAATGAATTCCAAAAACATCTATGAAGATCAGTCTTAATTAGATGAGCAGGGCTATTAGCTTTTTGCTTCTGAACAGTTTTGGCATCTCACTTTATCCTTTGAAGTTTAGAATGATTGGCATCTATAGGAACTCAGAATTTAGATAGTGTTATTGATTCTCCTAGTTAAGTATATTGATTCTTGAACACAGTTATTTTATGAGTCTTGGCCATGACCCTAAGCATTTTGTTTTCCCGTATTACCACCGGATACATAAATGCCACAGACACATAACTGTGTGAACCTTTTCAGATTGTGACTCAGCTTTGCTAGAGTCCCCAATTAGAGGTGTCCAGAACTCTTAAGCAAAATCTTATTGTTTTGGACCACGACTTTAACCACTCAGTCTCAAGCTTTTCACTTGACACCTTCACGCCACAAGCACATGGTTAGGGACAGCTTGGTTTAGCCGCTTAGGCAAGGATTTTATTCCTGTGGACCCTCCTATCCACTGATGCTCAAAGCCTTGGATCCTTTTTGTTTTACCCTTCCCTTTTGGTTTAAAGGGCTATTGGCTTTTTCTACTTGCTTTTTCTTTTTTTTTTTGCCTCTTTTTTTTTGCATATATATTTTTTTCTACAAGCTTTTCACTACTTTTTCTTGCTTCAAGAATCAATTTTATGATTTTTCAGATTATCAATAGCATTTCTCCTTTTTTCATCATTCTTTCAAGAGCCAACAATTTTAACATTCATGAACAACAAATTCAAAAATATGCACTGTTCAAGCATTCATTCAGAAAAACAAAAAGTATTGCCACCACATCAAAATAATTAATCTGTTTTAAAATTCGAAATTCATTTAATTCCTTTTCTTTTTGCAATTAAAAACACTTTTTATTTAAGAAAGGTGATGGATTCATAGGACATTCATAGCTTTAAGGCATAGACACTTAGACACTAGTTATCATGTAATAAGACACAAACATAAATAAAACATAAAGCATAATTACTTCAAGAAAAACACCCATTCAGGTACACTTGAAAAGTGTAGCCAAAAGTGAAAAAAAATGATGCCTTAGGCTACGGCTACGCTTTTTGGGCTACGGCTACGCTTTTTGGGGTGATTCCTATTCGGCCGTTGCCTATTCTCAAAGGCTACGTTTTTCTGCACCAAGGGCTACGCTTTTGGCGTTTGGGAATAGGCTACGCTTTTCAACTGATGCTGTCCAGGACTAAAGGCTACGCTTTTCAGCTTTCATTTTTCCAGAATAGGCTACACTTTTCAACGCTACTGCATCACTTGTAAAGCGTAGCCACATTGTATACCATAGCTACTTTTTATAAGCGTAGCCTTAGCTCCCTCTTTTTTTTTATACTATAGCTACTGTATATAAGTGTAGCCTTAGGTCCCTCATTGTTTTTTTTTCTATATATATATATTCTAATAATTTTTTTTCTAAAACCTAATATTTAATAATATGATTATATATATAATCCTATTTTTTTAATTTAAATTAGTCAAAAATTATAAAATAAAAATAAATACATAATAATACCATACAATATTCTTTAAATAATAAAAGTTATCCTTTAACAAAATATATTTATAATGAACTAAAAATATTGGGATGATCATAAATGAGTATTCATACATCTCACACTAAATTAAACATACCCATATTAAAATATACATTAGACCACTTAGAATTTATTACTAATAAACTATAAAAAACCAAAATATTGTATCTTACATAAGTATCTTCTAATAAAAGTTATTAATCTTCTGATAGAAGAGAAAAAAACAAATTGATGTCAAATAGAGCACCTAACATCTGCGACTGAATTGAACATATATTGAAGCAAATTCTTGGCTTATCCCATTGAGCGCAACTGATTCCGACTGAAATGAAGGGCACAGACCTCATTTTGGATCCTATTGCATAGAGATTCAACCAATTGATTTCTGTCAAATCCCATATTAACCACTTCCTGAAGAAGCTCTTCGTCAATCTGCAAAACCATGATATTGGTGGATTTTGTATATATGAACTGATTATAATATATCCAGAAATTCAAATGAAAATGCAACAACAAAAGCCAAAGTTTAGGTTCAAAATCAGCAACAATATCAACTCAGCCAGAGCAATCCAAATTTCAAATATTCACAAACAAACTAACAAATCATGAAACAGAAACTATAGATATTCTATTGGAGCACCTAAATCTTTTCAAATGCATGTAAGAACTAGAAAAGGAAAAATTAAGGGGGAAAAAAATTAAGCTTTGCCACCAACCTTAATCCTCTCTTGTTCTTCTCACGGGAGACAGTGACAGAATCACCAAGAGCACCAGCTTTGCCACCAACCTTAATCCTCTCTTGAAGGAACTTCTCCTGAACTTTTTTTGGATGCAACCTGATAAAACCAATTAATTAAGCTTAGGATAAAACCATAAAGAATAATTAGGCAAAAATATGATTTATAAATCAAATTAGACATAATAAATAAATCAAATTAGACATAATAAATAAATTATATGATCATTAAATATATGCCAAAGACCAACTTTGAAACATTTCAAAAATGGTAGAATAGAAAGAATCAATGTCAAAGAATCCTATACATATTCTACCAATAGATAAATATTTATTCATCACTTTTTAAGTTAAGTACTTATGTAAATTTATATGCCTACAAATATTTATTCACATTCACCCTTATCAGTCACATGAAACTAGTGTCAAATTACAAAATACCATGATCCATATTCTCCCCCATTGCTACTGTACCAAAAAGTGATAGCGACGAATAAAAAGATTGTTATGCAAATCTGTTTTACAATTACACATGATGTGTAGATAGAGCAGTTGGCACTAAGAAAATTAGAGGAGTATAGCAAAATAGGGTGACATTAAAACATGCAAGGTTTTGATAAATTGGACCAAATAAATAAAAAACAGAAGAATCTATTGCCAATATCTGACCTGCGATAGTGTCGCACAGTTTTGATCAGCAGTGGCATTGATTAGCACCTGACATGTTAAGTAAGTGAATAAGTGTGAGTATAAAAATTGTTTAAGGTGGAGTTAATATCAAAAATAAAAACCAGACAAATTGATAAACATAAGGACACTATTCTATTCTTCATCAGAAGGTAAGATAAAGAACAAATATGTTCCTTTTGCTTCACTCAAATTTTAACTCCAGTTGGCACAGTCTTAGAGAAAGAACAAACTTTGAAATGCTGAATTCAATGATAGGAATATTTAGAAACATGAAGCTCAACTTAAAACACATGAAATTAGTTAACAAATAGAGTTAAAAGGAGGTGCCTGTCACGGATTTGAACTTGTTCCATCATGGACGCCGTTCTTTGCTGATAAGCTTCTGAAAGTGATTCCAAACCAGCTAACATGCTCTTATCCATGATTCAATTCAATTAAACTCAACCTAGTGTTCTTCATTCACATTAATCATATATGATCTGTTAAACACGATTTTACAATGAAATAATATGTTGAACTGATTATGGCGAGATATATGATCTGGTATTAATCAATGAATCCAAAGTGCATGATCTGTCTACCTTTTTTATTTATTTAAAAGGAAGATAAATGTAGACTTTCAATAATGAAGGGATCTGAATTAGGTATGAATTTAAACCAACAGCAGCATAATAAAAAGACACTACTCATTCATGAGATTTCAAGCTATTAAAATGACACAGATCAATTAATATCCTGAATGGGTAAATAGAATCAAGAGAACTTCACCTGATTTCTTAGTATAAGCCATCCGAGGCCAAAATACAGAGCACCAAATGGGACTATCAGAGGAGCAATCACAGAATAGCAGAAAACGATTGTGACGATGAGCATGTCACCAGGAACTCTAGTCCCATAACCAAGATCTCTAGGAGCCCAAGCCTCTTTCACCTCCGCATCAGTCTTGCAAAGATACTTTTTCTTCAAATGGAATAAAATAATAGGAACTAACCGGGACAGCTCAAGACCATAGTAAACAAAAAATCTAACAAACAGAATAGAAGTCATTTAATTTGGTTTAACATTAAATCATATGCACAACCTAACTTCATAAGAAGATGATAACTAACAAGATCATGCAAACACCATTTGTAAATCAAGTTTGCATTAATGCACCCTTTAGCATATATAACAAACAGACTTAATCAGCATTGCCAGAAGAATAATAGTAAATAAATAAATGAAACATGAAATATTATCTTACTTGAGAGCCACATAGGTCAAGAAGAAAGTAGCATTGCCTGGAAGGCTTGCAGCTAGCAAAGACACAAGTTACTGTCTGCATTCTCACATCAAAACACATCAAAAATGGCTTTACCACTACCAAACCTCTAATCTTCCAATCCAAGCTCCTCTGTTTTTCTCTGGTATACCTCTTCACAACTCTTTTCCTCGCTCTCTACACCATTCTCTCTCAATCCAAATGCTTATTCAGATCTTCCCCTTTGGATCCAATTCAGGATCCTCTCTTCTCTTACCCTTCCTCCTATGGAGAGCACAAGTATGCTGTCTCAACCACATGTTCTACATGTACTTCTCCTATTTTCTTTTCAGGTGCTCTGCCTTGATTCCTCTGTTCTGTGTGATTCTCTCCCAATATAGAAAATGCTGAATTTGTGTTGTTGTGATAAAGCTGAAGAATTTCCACTAATGGATTGTGGTTATCGGATTCAGATTACTTGGATGTTGTGAAGGAGATCAAGAATTTGATCAAGGACTCTTCATCAGCTAAGGAGTTGAGTGCTCTGCGCTACATGCTTCTCGGCTACCAGGAAGCTAAAACCATTCATGTAGTAAAACCCCCAATTCCTATCAGTGTCATATCTAGAAGCTACAACCCCTAATTAAAAACCCTAAAATTGGAACCCAAAACCTCCCAAATTTCACAAAACAAACTGAAAATCGATGAATACCTTCTCAGGTGAGCGACGATGAGGATGCTGAGCGACGACGACGATGCTGAGCAGCGACAGTGAGCACATGCGACGATGATGCTGAGCGGCGACGGTGAGTGCACGAGATGGCAATGCGAGGCGCGGTCAGCGCACGCAACGACGATGGTCTGCGCGGCAGAGCCCTAGCCGGCGTCGTTCGCTCCTTCCTTCCCCTCTCCTCTCTTCTTCTCTTCTTCTTCTCGTTCTCCCCTTTTCTGATTTTTCCCTCTTTTGTGTGTGTGTGAGTGAGGATGAGAGTGTGAGCTTGTGAGTGGTGAGCTGGTGACTGGTGAGTGGCGCAGCCATGTGGTGAGTGGTGACTGGGTGGCGACGGTCAACAACGACGATGAGAAGGCGAAGGTGATGAGTGTTGTAGGTGATGTGTGTTGAAGGTGAGAATGGCGAAGGTGAGGATTGTGTGCCTGGTGGATTGGCAAAGGTGAGGGTTCCTCCAATTGAAGGTGCTGTGTGCGTGTGTGCTTTTGGAGAGAATTGAAAGAGGAATAAAAATTTCACTAAGTGTTAGGATTTGGTCTCATACATTAGGCATCACTTTTAAAACGCACCCAAAACTTAATGAATAGGCTACTCTCTAAAAGCGTCTCCTTTGATACAAAAAGTGAACCTATAGATATTAACCTACGGCTACGCTTTATAAGTGATTTCTAAAATACCTAAGGCTACACTTTTTAAATGATGCCACAATTGTGTATCCTTTTCTCATATAAAAAGGCAACACGGAGAAAAGCGTAGCCTATTCTATGAATAGGCTACGCTTTTCAAATGTAGCTTAAAAAAAGTGTGGCTGGATGGGTATTTTTCTTGTAATGAATTTTCGAAAAATAGAAAAATAAGAACATGGAAATTAAAGAACGGGTGCACCTTAGTGATGGCGGCTTGTTCTTCCTCTTGAAGATCTTATGGAGTCCTTGAGCTCCTCAATGTCTCTTCCTTGCCTTTGTTGCTCCTCCCTCATGACTCTTTGGTCTTCTCTAATTTCATGGAGGAGGATGGAATGCTCTTGGTGCTCCACCCTTAGTTGTCTCATGTTGGAACTTAATTCTCCTAGCGATGTGTTGATTTTTTCCCAATAGTTTTGTGGAGGAAAATGCATCCCTTGAGGCATCTCATGGATTTCATGATGAGGAATTTCCTTATGCTCTTGTCCATGAGTGGGCTCTCTTGTTTGCTCCATCTTTTTCTTAGTGATGGGCTTGTCCTCATCAATGAGGATGTCTTCCTCTATGTCAATTCTAGCTGAATTACAGAGGTGACAAATGAGATGAGGGAAGGCTAACCTTGCCAAGGTAGAGGACTTGTCTGCCACCTTGTAGAGTTCTAGAGATATAACCTCATGAACTTCTACTTCCTCTCCAATCATGATGCTATGGATCATGATAGCCCGATCTATAGTAACTTCAGACCGGTTGCTAGTAGGAATGATTGAGCGTTGGATGAACTCCAACCATCTCTTAGCCACAGGCTTGAGGTCATGCCTTCTTAGTTGAACCGGCTTCCCTCTTGAATCTCTCTTCCATTGAGAGCTGTCTTCACAAATGTCTATGAGGACTTGGTCCAGCCTTTTATCAAAGTTGACCCTTCTAGTGTAGAGGTGTGCATCTCCTTGCATCATGGGCAAGTTGAATGCCAACCTTACATTTTTCGGACTAAAATCTAAGCATTTCTCCCGGACCATTGTAAGCCAATTCTTTGAGTCTGGGTTCACACTTTGATCATGGTTCTTGGTGATCCATGCATTGGCATAAAACTCTTGAACCATTAAGATTCCAACTTGTTGAACGGGGTTGGTGAGAACTTCCCAACCTCTTCTTTGAATCTCATGTCAGATATCCGGATATTCACCCTTTTTGAGTTTGAAAGGGACCTCAGGGATCACCTTCTTCTTGGCCACAACTTCATAGAAGTGGTCTTGATGGATCTTTGAGATGAATCTCTCCATCTTCCATGACTCGGAGGCAGAAGCTTTTGCCTTCCCTTTCCTCTTTCTAGAGGTTTCTCCGGCCTTGGGTGCCATAAATGGTTATGGAAAAACAAAAAGCAATGCTTTTACCACACCAAACTTAGAAGGTTTGCTCGTCCTCGAGTAAAAGAAGAAAGAAAAGAGTAGAAGAAGAAAATAGAGGAGATGGAAGGGGTTTTGTGGTTCGGCCAACGGGGAGAAGTAGTGTGTATGATGTGTGAAAATGAATGAGTGAAGATGGGTTTATATAGGAGTGGAGAGAGAGGTAGGGTTCGGCCATGTATGGGTGGGTTTGGGAGAGAAAGTGGTTTGAATTTGAATGGTGAGGTAGGTGGGGATCTATGGTGGATGGATGTGCATTGGTGAAGAGATTATGGAGAAGAGGGTAGGATTTGATAGGTTAGGGGTTTTTGGGGAAGAGGTATTGAGGTGATTGGTGAAGGGTATTTGGGGAAGGGTGTTATGGGAAGGTGTGAAGAGGAGAGAGAGAGATGAGGTAGGTGGGGATCTTGCGGGGTCCACAGATCCTGAGGTGTCAAGGATTTCTCATCCCTGCACCATGTTGGCGTGTAAACGCCCCCTTGATTGCCAATCCTGCCGTTAAATGCCAGGTTCCTGCCCATTTCTGGCGTTTAACACCAGTTTTTCTCCCCTTTCTGGCGTTTAAACGCCAGCTCTGTGCCCATTTCTGGCATTAAATGCCCAGAATGGTGCCAGACTGAGCGTTTAACGCCCATTCTGCTACCCTTACTGGCGTTTAAACGCCAGTAAGCTTCTCCTCTAGGGTGTGCTATTTTTAATACTATTTTTCATTCTGTTTTTGCTTTTTTAGTTATTTTTGTGACTTCACATGATCATCAACCTACAGAAAACATAAAATAACAATGAAAAATAAATAGATATGATTAAATAAAATTGGGTTGCCTCCCAACAAGCGCTTCTTTTATGTCAATAGCTTGACAGTGGGCTCTCATGGAGCCTCACAGATACTCAGAGCATGATGATGGCCTCCCAATACCAAACTTAGAGTTTGAATGTGGGGACTCTATTTGACTCTGCATTGAGAGAAGCTTTTCATGCTTCCTTTCCATGGTTACAGAGGGAGATCCTTGAGCTTTACACACAAGGGAGTCCTCATTCACTTGAAGGAACAATTCTCCTCTGTCAACATCATTCACAGCTTTTGCTATGGCTAGGAAGGGTCTGCCAAGGATGATAAATTCATCCTTACACTTCCCAGTGTCTAGGATTATGAAATCAGCAGGGATGTATTGGCCTTCAACCTTTACCAAGAGATCCTCTACAAGTCCATAAGCCTGTTTCCTTGAATTGTCTGCCATCTCTAGTGAGATTCTTGCAGCTTGTACCTCACGGATCCCTAGCTTCTCCATCACAGAGAGTGGCATGAGGTTTATACTTGACCCCAGGTCACACAGAGCCTTCTCAAAAGTCATGGTGCCTATGGTACAAGGTATTGAGAACTTTCCAGGATCTTGTCTCTTCTGAGGTAATCTCTGCCTAGTCAAGTCATCCAGTTCTTTGGTGAGCAAGGGGGGTTCATCCTCCCAAGTCTTATTACCAAATAACTTGGCATTTAGCTTCACGATTGCTCCAAGGTACTTAGCAACTTGCTCTTCAGTAACATCTTCATCCTCTTCAGAGGAAGAATACTCATCAGAGCTCATGAATGGCAGAAGTAAATTCAATGGAATCTCTATGGTCTCAGTGTGAGCCTCAGATTCCCATGGTTCCTCATTAGGGAACTCTTTGGAGGCCAGTGGATGTCCATTAAGGTCTTCCTCAGTGGAAATCACTGCCTTTCCCTCCTCTATGCATTCGGCCATGCGGGATATGTTTATGGCCTTGCATTCTCTCTTTGGGTTCTCTTCTGTATTGCTTGGGAGTATACTAGAAGGGAGTTTAGTAATCCTCTTACTCAGCTGACCCACTTGTGCCTCTAAATTTCTAATGGAGGACCTTGTTTTAGTCATGAAACTTTGAGTGGTTTTAGTTAGATCAGACATTATGGTTGCTAAGTCAGATTGGCTCTGCTTAGAATTCTCTGTCTGTTGCTGAGAAGATGATGGAAAAGGCTTGCTATTGCTAAACCTATTTCTTCCACCATTACTGTTGTTAAAGCCTTGTTGGGGCCTCTGTTGGTCCTTCCATGAGAGATTTTGATGATTTCTCCATGAAGGATTATAGGTGTTTTCATAGGGTTCTCCCATGTAATTCACCTCTTCCATTGCTGGGTTCTCAGGATCATAAGCTTCTTCTTCGGATGAAGCTTCTTTGGTACTGCCTGTTGCTGCTTGCATGCCAGACAGACTCTGAGAAATCATATTGACTTGCTGAGTCAATATTTTGTTCTGAGCTAATATGGCATTCAGAGTATCAATCTTAAAGAACTCCTTTCTTCTGATTTGTCCCATTATTCACAGGGTTCCTTTCAGAAGTGTACATGAATTGGTTATTTACAACCATCTCAATGAGTTCCTGAGCTTCTACAGGCATCTTCTTCAGATGAAGAGATCCTCCAACAGAGTTGTCCAATGACATCTTGGACAGTTCAGACAGACCATCATAGAAGATACCTATGATGCTCCATTCAAAAAGCATATCAGAAGGACACCTTCTGATCAATTGCTTGTATCTTTCCCAAGCTTCATAGAGGGATTCACCTCCCTTTTGTCTGAAGGTCTGGACCTCTACTATTAGCTTACTCAATTTTTGAGGTGGAAAGAATTTGGCCAGAAAAGCACTGACCAGCTTTTCCCAAGAGTTCATGCTTTCCGTAGGTTGTCAATCCAACCATATCCTAGCTCTGTCGCTTACAGCAAAAGGGAAGAGCATAAGTCTATAGACTTCAGGGTCAACCCATTGGTCTTGACAGTGTCACAGATTTACAAGAATTCAGCTAAGAACTGATGAGGATCTTCCAATGAAAGTCCATGAAACTTGCAATTCTGTTGCATTAGAGAAACCAATTGAGATTTCAGCTTAAAGTTGTTTACTCCAATGGCAGGGATAGATATGCTTCTCCCGTAGAAGTCGGGAGTAGGTGTAGTAAAGTCATCAAGCACCTTCCTTGCATTGTTGGCATTGTTGTTGGTTTCAGCTGCCATGGCTTCTTCTTGTTTGAAAATTTCTGTTAGGTCCTCTCCAGAAAGTTGTGCTTTAGCTTCTCTTATCTTTCTCTTCAAGGTCCTTTCAGGTTCAAGATCAGCTTCAACAAGAATGCCTTTGTCCTTGCTTCTACTCATGTGAAAGAGAGAAGAAGAAAGTATGGAATCCTCTATGTCACAGTATAGAGATTCCTTGAGATGTCAGAGGAAAAGAAGAATAGAAGGAGGAGGTAGAAAGGAGAGAATTCGAACTTATAGAGAGAGGGAGTCCGAATTGCACATTGAGGAAGAGTGCTAGTCCCTTAAATAGAAGAAGGTGAGAAGGGGGAAAAGAATTTTCGAAATTAAATTTTGAAAGATTTTGAAATAATTAAAAAAAAAAATTGATTGATGATTTTCGAAAATTAAAATTGAGAAAGTAGTTAAGTGATTTTGAAATCAGAAATAAAAAAAAGATATGATTGAAAATTATTTTGAAAAAGATGTGATTGAGAAGATATGATTGAAAATCAATTTAAAAGAAATTTTTAAAATTAAATTTGATTACTTGACTAACAAGAAATTAAAAGACATGATTCTAGAATTTAAAATTTGATCCTTTCTTAGTAGGCAAGTAACAACTTGAAAATTTTGAATTAAATCATTAATTGTAGCAAGGATTTTTGAAAATACTAAAAAAAATGGAAAGGATTTGATTTTGAAAAGATATGATTGAAAAGATATGATCTGAAAAAGATTTGATTTTGAAAAATTATGAAAATTTGAAAAAGATTTGAATTGAAAACAAAATCTTCCCTCTTGTGCCATCCTGGCGTTAAACGCCCAGAATGGTATCCATTCTGGCGTTTAACGCCCAAAATACTACCCTTTTGGGCGTTTAACGCCCAGCCAGGTACCCTAGCTGGCGTTTAAACGCCAGTTTTCCTTCCTCACTGGACGTTTTGAACGCCCAGCTTTTTCTGTATAATTCCTTTGCTGTATGTTCTGAATCTTCAATTCTCTGTATTATTGACTTGAAAAGACATAATTTTATAAATTTTTTGAATTTTTAATGATGAGAAACAATAAAATGAAACTAATCATGGAAAATCAAGATCAAAACAAATAATGCATGCAAGACACCAAACTTATAAGTTTGTATACTAGGGACAACAACAAATTGAGAATGCATATGAAAAATAACAAAACACACAAGACAAGAAAATTTAAAGATTAGAGCAAGGAAATCATCAAGAATAACTTGAAGATTAATGAAGAACATAATGCATATATTCGAAAATTGCAAGAAATTAAATAAAACATGCAGGATACCAAACTTAAAAATTGACACTGGACTCAAACAGAAAACATAGATTATTTTTGGTTTTATGATTTTATAAAAATTTTTTTGTAATTTTTCGAAAATTATTTGGAAAAGAAAATAAAGATTTCAAAATTCTTAATAAGAATTCCAGGAATCATGCAATGTTAGTCTAAAGCTTCAGTCTAAAAAGATTAGACATGGCTAGCCAAGCTTCAGCAGGACATTACATACAACAGCCAAATTGATGAGAATCAATCAGCTTTTGTGATGATAAAAACATCATCTAAAACTCTAGAATTCATTCTTAAAAATTTTGAAGATTAAGAATAAAATAAAGTTACCTAATCTAAGCAACAAGATGAACCGTCAGTTGTCCAAACTCGAACAATCCCCGGCAACGGCGCCAAAAACTTGGTGCATGAAATTGTGATCATCAATGGCGCCAACAACTTGGTACACACAATTGTAATCTCAACTATTTTTCACAATTCCGCACAACTAACCAGCAAGTGCATTGGGTCGTCCAAGTAATAAACCTTACGTGAGTAAGTGTCGATCCCACGGAGATTGTCGGCTTGAAGCAAGCTATGGTCATCTTGTAAATCTCAGTCAGGCAAATTCAAATGGTTATGGAGAATTGGTAATTAAAAGATGAATAAAATAAAAAATAAGATAAAGATACTTATGTAATTCATTGGTGAGAATTTCAGATAAGAATATGAAGATGCTTTGTTCCTCCTGAACTTCTGCTTTCCTATTGTCTTCAACCAATCATTCATACTCCTTTCCATGGCAAGCTGTATGTTGGGTTTCACCGTTGTCAATGGCTACCTTCCGTCCTCTCAGTGAAAATGTTCCAAATGCGCTGTCACCGCACGGCTAATCATCTGTCGGTTCTCGATCATGTTGGAATAGGATCCATTGATCCTTTTGTGTCTGTCACTACGCCCAACACTCGCGAGTTTAAAGCTCGTCATAGTCATCCCTTCCCAGATCCTACTCGGAATACCACAGACAAGGTTTAGACTTTCCGGATCTCAAAAATGGCTGCCAATAATTCTAGCCTATACCACGAAGGTTTTAATCTTAGATTAGAAACCCAAGAGATACACATTCAAGCTTGTTTGCATGTAGAACGGAAGTGGTTGTCAGGCACGCGTTCATAGGTGAGAATAGTGATGAGTGTCACATAATCATCACATTCATCATGTTCTTGTGTGCGAATGAATATCTTAGAGAAGAAATATGCTTGAGTTGAATAGAAAAACAATAGTACTTTGCATTAATTCATGAAGAACAGCAGAGCTCCACACCTTAATCTATGGTGTG
Source organism: Arachis hypogaea (assembly GCF_003086295.3). Lineage (NCBI taxonomy): Eukaryota > Viridiplantae > Streptophyta > Magnoliopsida > Fabales > Fabaceae > Arachis > Arachis hypogaea. The sequence goes on from NC_092050.1 coordinate 80,852,301, forward strand.
TAGAAACTCCACCATTGAAAATACATAAATAAAAGAAGGTCTAGGCATGGCCGAAGGGCCAGCCTCCCAAAACATGATCAAGAGATCAAAAGATGAACAAAAGATGAAAAATGATGATTAAAAGATGAAAATATAATAGCAAAATGTCCTATTTATAGAGAATTAGTAGCCTAGGGTTTACAGAAATAAGTAAATGATGCAGAAATCCACTTCCGGGTCCACTTGGTGTGTGCTTAAGCTGACCATTGAAGCTTTCACATGTAGAGACTTTTCTTGGAGTTAAACGCCAGCTTGGGTGCCAGTTTAGGCGTTTAACTCCAGCTTTTATGCCAGTTATGGCGTTTTGACGCTAGAATTTTTATGCAGACTTGGAACGCCGATTTGGGCCATCAAATATCAAGTAAAGTACAAACTATTATATATTTCTGAAAAGCCTAGGATGTCTACTTTCCAACGCAATTGAGAGCACGCCAATTGGGCTTCTTTAGCTCCAGAAAATCCACTTCGAGTGCAGGGAGGTCAGAATCCAATAGCATCTGCAATCCTTTTTCAGCCTCTGAATCAGATTTTTGCTCAGGTCCCTCAATTTCAGCCAGAAAATACCTAAAATCACAGAAAAATACACAAACTCATAGTAAAGTCCAGAAATATGATTGATAAACCCATATTTTATGATGTATTTTGTGCTCAATTTAAGTGATTTATTCATTCCTTCACCCACTTATTTATGTAATTTGCATGGTTTTACTTTCCCTTCCTTATTGAGTGATATATGTGAAAAACATGTTTCCTATGCTTTAGAAATATTAAAGTTAATCATCCTTTATTACCATTCGATGCCGTGATTTGTTTGCTGAGTGCTTTCAGGCTTTATAGGGAAGGAATGATTTTAAGGATGGAAAGGAAACATACAAAAATGGAAGGAAAGCACAAAAATGGAGTTTTGAAGAAAAGGACAGCGACGCGGATGCGTGACTGACGCAAACGCGTGCCTTGAGCAGAACGCAAATGACGCATACGCGTAAGCGAAGCGAACGCGTGATAAGGAAAACTCTCAAATAACGCGACCGCGTGAACCACACGGACGCGTGACAGACGCCACGCACCAGAAACTGTAGAAAATGCCCCCAGCGACTTCTGAAGCCCTTTTGGCCCAGATCCAAGACCAGAAAACACAGATTAGAGGTTATAAAGTGGGGGAATGCATCCATTCATAGGGAGTCGATCATCATTCACTTTTCATAATTCAGATGTAGTTTTTAGAGAGAGAGGTTCACTCCTCTCTCTTAGGTTTTAGAATTAGGATTCCTGATTATTTCAACTTTATTATTTCAACTTCATCTCAGGTTCAATATTCCTTTTACTTTATGTTTCTCTTTTACTTTCAGATACTTTAATGCTTTTATTTAATTACTTATGTTGCCAAATTGGCTTATGAACCATTCATGTTAGGATTTTCTTTATTTGATATAAATTGAGGTATTTCAGATTTATGATTCTTATTTAGTTTTTTTATATTCTTGGCTTTAATTGATTAACTGGAGGTTCTTGAGTTATCAAACTTATCGTGATTGTTAATTAATTTCTCTAATTGAATTGAATCCCACTAACTCTAGTCTTTCCTTAGGAGTTGGATAGGACTTGGGGATCTAACTAATTAGTTCACTTGACTTTCCCTTGCTTTCGTAAAGGTTAACTAAGTGGGATTAAACTCAATTCTCATAAGAGAACTAGGATAGGACTTCCGAATTTTCATACCTTTCCAAGAGTTTTATTAGATATTAATTTATTAATCCCTGCAACTTATTTTCCTTATTCAAACCTTTCATAACCCAAAAACACTATTTTCCATAACTAATAATAAGAACACCTCCCTGCAATTCCTTGAGAAGACGACCCGAGGTTTGAATACTTCGGTTTATAAATTTTATTGGGTTTGTTACTTGTGACAACCAAAACGTTTGTAAGAAAGGATGATTGCTTGGTTTATAAACTATACTTGCAACAGAAATTTATTCTGAATTCTAAACCGTCAAGCATCCGTTCTTCAAATTGGCGCCGTTGCCGGGGAATTGCAAACGTGTGCCTTATCATTGGTTATTGTAAATATTTTTCTTTTACTTGTTTATTTGTTTTTGTTTTTCTCTTTTATTTCTATTAGCTACTATGAATTCTCACCCCTCTCGCTTTGAGTTTGGTTCTGAATTTGTTGAAAGGAGTGGAAACTATAACAGGAATATGCATCAAGGTCTAAGGAATCAAAGATGGATGGAGCCAAGAGGCCCTGATCAACCCTTTAGGCAACAACACCCTCCAAGATATCATAGGCAAGGACCACTCTACAATGCATACCAAGCTGATAGATATGGTGGACCCCCTTGTAATTACCAACAAGCCCCACCCTGTGCTTATAGACCATCCTCTCAACGTAGCTTTGAACCACTACACTCACAAGTTCCTTTTCACCATTCACCACCGTATGACCCTTATCCACCACAATCCCAATCCAATTACTCCCAAGAACCACCACATTCTTATTTTGAACCCTCTCCCCCAACTAGTGAACCCTCATATCCGCCCCAACCTCCAATGAATGACAAACTTCGTGTTCTTCTTCAAGGGCAAGCGAAGATGCAAAGGAACGTACTGGAACTCACTACTGCCTTAACCGAGGTAGTAAATATAATAGCTTCCCGACATCTGAGCACTCAAAGTACTCCCATAGCTACATGTGGTGAATCTAGAGAAGAGTGTAGCATGAAGGAGATACTAGAAACTTCGGTGGACAATGAGGAGCATGGCTTTGTATTGGAACAAGTGGAGGAAGCCATGATAGTTGTAGAGGAAGAAGTGGTTGAAGATTTAGGAGATGCTGAATCTCCATGGGAATCAAGAACTGTAAAGAATTCCGCCGAGACATTCGAATTTGATGCCAAGGAGGATAGTGCACAACCTCCAATGCATATACCTTGTGAAAAATTGGACGGAACAGACCAAGAAATTGATTTTATAGGCAGTGATGACCATGAATCAAGCTCTCCTAGTCACGAACTTGCATCCGCAACTGAACTCCATGAGCCTGAAGAACCTTATCCAAGTGAATACGAAGATGACGTCGAGGTAGATTTCTTTCAACCTCCAACGTATGACTTAAATGACGAGGAAGACATAGAAAACTTTGATCAGGACGCAGTTGCTGTTGAAAAATTTTGCAAAGAAGTGGAGGAATTCACAGAAGAATACAAGGGAGTAGAGCTTACAGAACCACTGGAAACACCTATCCCAAGGGCATTACCACCTAATACAAGCTTCAAGTGGGTACAATCCTTAACCTTTATCTTTACTTTTTCACTTGAATATGGTTTGCTTGAAACTGATGGCCAGCTTAGAGCTCTCTGCGGCTTTAAGAGTAAGAGGGAAATGGCTCGTGCTCAGAGCTGGTGTGCAAGATTCAATAAGGTTCCACGCTTTTAATTCGAAGTGCACAGATTGGTATCAAGTTTAATTGAATGGGTCTCGGAAGACGTTTGGTCATCTTGTTGAGAATACAATTTCTAAACCGCCTAGATGGAAGAATATAGATCAAGACGAAGGCGGATTTAAAAGCAAAGTTTGGGATCCTGAAAAATATTCTAACATTTGTCACCCCGAGAGCCTGAGAATCTGTTTGAAGCTACTCAGAAGCTTTACATGCCTAGTTTGGGACCCCAGAGGCTGTTGGCATTCCAAACATTGGTGGAGATTTCTGGATGAATTTAAGCATAAGCCGCCATAACAGGAAGCTCATCAAATGTCCAACTTAAGGACTTTAACTAAAAGTGCTAGGTGGGAGACAACCCACCATGGTATGATTGTTCCTGTTTCAATTTTATTTCGTTTTGTTTGTTTTTATATTATATTATTTTCATTGAACCTGAATATTATTCATAGTATTTGCATCAGCATTGCATACTGCATAATTACAAAAAAAAATTTGCACGCGACGCGCAAGCATTGCTGACGCGTCCGCGTCACAAGTGCATTAGGAAGAAAAAGTGAATAGAAAGTCACGCGAAAGAGTGGCTGGAGGCGTGCCTTTAGCAAAAATTGTTCCACGCGACCGTGTCGCTAATGCATTCACGTCAGCTGCGAAAACATACCTCCCACGTGTTCGCGTTACTCACGCGACCGCGTGACTTGGAAATTAGCGTAAAGATCCAACGCCCAAAAATCTGGGCTGGAATTGTGCGGCTGGTGTGCGTTTAGCACAAACAGGCCTACGTGTTCGCGTTCCTGATGCGAACGCGTCACTTGCAAATCACTCATCCCACGCGGAAGCGTGAGCGATGCATCCGCGTCGCGTAGATATCATGGCCCCCTAAATGGAAACAGAGAGTTGCGCTGAAACGATGCTGGAATTGTGCGTTTAGCATAATTTACAGCGACGCGGTCACGTGCCTCACTCGTCTGCGTCATCCATCTTTTACCCAACCCACGCGATCGCGTCAATCCCATTTCACCCTAGTCACGCGATCGCGTGCCCCACGCGTTCGCGTGGATTCAAAATCACTAACCCCAACCACGCGAAACCCTATCCCCCCCGCGTCACCATTTTCCTCCCCCAACCCCCCTCTATTCCCTCTCTTTCCCCCCACCCAACCACCACCACTCCCGGCCACCATTCCGACCACCGCGCCGCCATCCCAAGCGCCGAACCACCACCGCAATACCCACCCCCTCTCTTCCTTTCCCCTTCTTCTCTTCCCTCCCCTTCCACTCCCCTCTGCCACTGCCCCCCCACCGCAGCCAGCCAAGAGCACCCCGCCACCAGCGCCGCCTCCCACCATCACAACCCCCTCCAACCCACAACCCTCGCCCCCTTCTCCCTTCCTTTCTACCATTAACCCCAACCCGAAACCCCCTGCCACCGCCCCTGCTCCACCACCGGGCTACCGTGCCCCTCCTCCAGCGCCGCCGCATCACCACCACCATCTCTCTGCCCTCACCTCTGCTCTTACACATATCAGGTTCCTCCGAACACCAATTTCTCTATCACTTGTAGTTATTTGCTTATTTTTCAGATTATGTTCGAATTAGGCTAGTTAGAGATGCATGTTTGTAGTGGATTCTAGGTGGTTAGGTAGCTAGGATGTGGTTAGTGGATTTAGGCCTGATAATTGCGCCGTTCTTGCTACCTGTTTTATCTATTTCGCAATTCTGATTTTAATGTGATACTCATATTGTTCATACATTGTTCTTCCATGTTTCTTGATGCTGTTACATTGCTTTTTCATGTTCATATTATCTGTATCTATTTGCAGCTTTATTTTAATTTATATGAACTACTTTTTTCATGCTGTTTATTTCCGGGATCATCTATTTTTAGCCGGAATGCTGCCCAATTTTCTGCAAATTGTTTTCATGTATTGAGTTTGGTAATTTACTATTTTGCCTTACTTGGCTACAACCAAACCAATTCATGCCTGCCCGGGCTAGCATTCTTATTCCTTTTGATCCCCTAGTTAACAACTTGCACTATTGATGATTTCATGTTAGTTTTGCAACTTTTCTATCCTTCTGAATTATCATCAATACACTGAAATTTTTGCTTGAATATGAGTTGATTATTCTTTAAATTTGTGAATTTATTGTTACCTAGGAAACATTTATCAATGCCACTCACTTTAATTTTCTTTCTCCTAACTCACTGATTTCCACTTTCTAACCTCTTTTTCAATCCTAACCGATCTAACTGTCAAACTTCTCTTTTTGGTTTTTAACTATTTCCTTTAACTTTCTAACTCAAGGCATGATTATTATTTTTCCTAATTAACATGAATTCTACTTAGATTACATTTTGGATTGTAATTTTTCATCTCAGATTTCTAACTCAAATACCATCCATAATGCACATATACTTAACTCATTTCATAATTCTACTGCTCTTTTGCCACTATGTGCTTATATTGTTATTATTCTATTTGTCTACTTGTTTTCCTGCTTTGTTCTTCAATTATACCCTGGACTTTCTGCTTTTCAGGATGTCTGACCCTCAGCGTAAAGGAAAAGGCAAAGCAACCACTGGCAAACGGAAAAGAGGCGAATCCTCTATGTCTATCCTGGACATTATGCATGATGACTCCTGGCTGGAAAAGCACTTTACCCCGCAGGAGAAGGCTGACCAGCTCCTCACTGCCAATGATCCAGTTAAATTTGCAAACAGATACTGTGAGCTGAAGTATCCAGTGTTTTCCAACTCCAGGAACCTGTACCTGGAGAAAACTTTGAAAATTCCAGAAGAACTACAGAAGTACACCTCCGAACAGATTAAATAGAGAGGCTGGTTCTTCTTGGAAAGAAACTTGACAGAGGTCAATGCTTCCTGGGTCAGAGAGCTTTACTGCAACTATTTCAAGACTACCATGGATGTAGTGCACCTCAGAGGGAAACAGATTTTGGTCACTGAGGAAGCCATTGAGGACATCCTCCACCTTCAGCCTAAATCAGATCAGCCTGACGGTTACCAAAAGGCTGAAGAGGACATGCTCTTTATGAGATTTGACTGGGATGCTGTCAAGTAGAGGATAGCCCTTGATCCTACTGTCCCATGGGTCATGGGAAAGAACACAGTAATGCCTAAGGGAATAAGCTGATTTATCTGAATGATGAGGCTAGGCTCTGGCACCAGATTTTGAGCAACTATGTGATGCCGAGCACTCATAAGACAGAGCTGCTCGCTGCTATGATCACCCTCATCTGGTGTGTGATGTAGGGTAAGGACATGTACCTTCCACGTTTTATCCGGTACTATATGGCCAGGGTCCATGTCAGAGGCACTCTCCCTTTCCCTTATCTGATCACCCAGTTCGGCCGTTGAGCTGACGTGCCTTGGGAGCTTGCTGATGAGAAGCCACCTGCTGCAGACTGCAAGAAGATTATCCCTCACAGTAGGAAGTTTCAGGCTTTAGGCCACAGACCCCCATTCCTCACCGCTTCTGATGAGATCGCCACACCTTCAGCTGCCCCTTCTTCATCCACTGCTGCACCAGCTACCACCACTGCACCTCCACCTGCCTCAGAGCCCGTTTACCACCTCGTGCGCCGCTTATTTCAGCAACTGGACCAGATGGAGCACCACAACCGGCGGCGATATGAGAGATCTGAGCGTCACAACAAGCGATGCTATGAGCACCTCAAGTTGATGATCCGATCCGGCGGTGACATCCCCTCCGAGCCTGACACACCATCAGAGCCATCTGAGGAGGAGGCGAACGAGCATGAGGAGGAGACACATGCACAGAGAGAGGCTGAGCAGGTAGAACCAGAGCAGGCTGCACCACAGCATGTGGAGCCTCACCAGATTCAGGCCGCAGACCCAGAGATCCCTTTACAGTCAGCGCCTCCACTGCAGCAGACAGATCCTCATACACTTATCCAGTTTGCAGACCCTCAGGCCACCACAGCTACTCCAGCAGCCCATCCTTCCGATGATGACACTTCTTCACACCCAGCTTGAGTGAGCATCGAGGACGATGCTATCTTTTAAGTGTGGGGATGTTGCCATCCCTGGCGTATCTTTTTGGTGAACCACTACAGACTCTTTTTTTTATCTTATTTTGTTTATTTTTTTGTATTTTTATTTTTATTTTTATTTTTCAGTACTTATACATTGTTCTTTTGCTATATTTTTACTTTATTTCCGCATTTTGCACTTTAGTTTATATCTTAGACATTTAGTTTAGTTTGTAATTCTAAACTTATTAGCTATAGAATATGTGGATTAATTAGTATAGTTTACCCTTTTAGCATATAATACTTTGGTTCAATTGAAAATAAAAAGGAAGTAAAGTAGAGACTTTAGTAAATTAAAACAATCCACACGCCTTGTATATATAGCATTACATGTTGGTTGTTAACAACATTTCATCAAGGAGGAACACTAAGATTTTAAAAGCTACCCTAATATTTACATTGAGAATAATGGGAACTCTTGAATTCTACTTGCATGACATGTATAGCTGATATATGATTTTTGAGCTAGAGAACACACAGTCTGTGAGTTTTGAGCTTAATTGTATGGTTACATTCAAACCATAAATTTCATTCCTGTGTGTTTTGCCCTTCTTTTTCATTCTGATGTTCTTTACTTTGTTTTAATCTATATGTCCAATATAGAATATAAATACATACCAAGAGATAATTGAGACCATAAATTGAATTTTCCCTCACTTATCCCAAATTAGCCTACCTTTTACATCACCCTTGTTAGCCCCCTTGAGCTTTTTAATCCCCTCTTGTTCTATAACCATATTGCTAGCCTTAAGCAGAAAAACAAAATAAAAATCCCAAGTTGAATCCTTGGTTAGCTTAAGATAGATATTGTGTACAATTTAAGAGTAGGGAATTTTATGGGGACATGTGACGATAGAAACAAGGTAGGAATTTAAAAAGAACAAGTTGTTTCAAAAACAAAAAAATAGGGAAGCACGCTCATGTAAAATCAAAACAGTTAATTTACCATGTGCATTGATAATAAAAAAAATAAATAAATTTTTATATTTTCAGTATTTAAATACGGGGATACAAATATTCCCAAAATACAAAATAAAAAGAATCAATACACATGGGACGAAATTCCAAAAAATTAAAATTAATGCATGAGCTTGCAATACAAAGGGGGAAAAATTTGAGTAAATAGGTAAAGGAACTTTAAAATTATATAAAATATGTATGTTAAGTGAGATCTTAGACTAATCAAGGATTTACTAATTAGCTCACTTAGCCTTATACATATACCCTTACCTTCACCTTGGCCCCATTACAACCTTGAAAAAGACCTCATGATTTTTGTATGTCTGTATTCCATATTTATTGATTGGTTAGATGAAAAACAAAGCTTTAGAAAGCAAGGATGGAAAAAGAATAGAGTCATTAACCCAATAAACACTGAGTGACTAGAGAGTAAACACAAAATCCAGTGAGGGTTCAATAGCTCATCACCATATATCTCTGCTTAATTGTTAATTGTCTTGCAAGTTTGTGAAATATTTTTACCCATCTCAATTGTAAAAGTGCTTTAACATTATCTAAGGTTTGGCTATGCATATATGATTCCTTGAGGATATGAATTAATTTAACTACATGTAAGCTTTATATACAAGTGAATAATAACTAGAATTGCATGACTCATGTAACAACCCTGGTTTTCGAGTACGCGAGATCTTTTCTGAAAGTACGGAGAACTCCGGAGGATCAATAAGGGGAGAAGTTCTGATATATCATCAAGTATCTCAATCCTCATTGTCATTATATCATCTTTAAGCTAGAACCTTTTATGAGGCAAGCTAGATAACACAGTCACGAAGAACCTAGTTTTTGAATCGTATCGGTTAGGAGTCTTGATTCGGTTTTTCGTAAATAGTCTCAGTTTGAAAAACCGGACTCGATTTATGAGAGAAGAGAGATAATAGGATAATATCATCATTATATGAGTATTAGAAGCTTCTTGAATAATATTATGAGGTTACCTGGTCAGTTTTAGTTAAAAACAGAAAATCGGTTTAACCGGGTTCACAATTTACTGGTGCAGCTTAGCACCAACACTCTCTGATGACTTTAGCAATGCTAAGGTCTCATCATACATGTTTTATTCTCATATTAAATATGTTACTAGTGTCATTTATGCTAGTAGCTCAGAAAATAATTTTTAGAGATGTTTTTACAAGTATTCCGATAAATCTAGTTTTAGTAGTTATACACCTGAGATATTTTAATATTATTTTATTTTATTTTAACATTAACCTGGAATCATGCATAGCATTCATGTTAATCACTGCATCCTGCATTTTTCAGTTTAAAAAAAAAAAGCGGATGCACGACGCAACCGCATGCCCCATGCGATCGCATCATATCGCGGAAAACACCACCCGCGCGACCGCGTGACCCACGCGGCTGCGTGATATATATATCTCGGCGTAAGGATCCAACGAACAGAAAGTTAGGCTAGAATCGTGCGGCCCTTGTGCGTTTCGCACAAATTCGCCCAAGCGATCGCATGCCCTATGCGATCGCGTCACTTGCACAATATCAATCCCACGCGACTGCGTGAGCGACGCGATCGCGTCGCATGGATTGCATATCACCCCAAAAGGAGACAGAGAGTTGCGCTGAAACGGCGCTGGAGTCGTGCGTTTAGCACAAATTCCAGCGACGCAATCGCGCGACCCATGCGATCGCGTCACCCCTCTTTCCCCCCTCTCATGCGATCGCGCGACCTACGCGATCGCATCACCCCCATTTTCATCCCAACCACGTGACCGCGTGCTCCACGCGGATGCGTGGATTCGAAAATATAACCACCCCAGCCCGCGAACCCTATCAGTCGCGCAGCCCCCCTTCACCCCCAACCCTCTTCTCCTTCTCTCTTCTTCTTCCTCTAGCCACCGCCGGCCAGCCACCACACCACCACCCCAACACCGCCGCCCAGACGCCACCGCCATACCACCCCCTCCCTTTCTCTCTTCTTCCTTCTTCCTCTCTCCTCCCCTCTCCACCACTGCCAACCGCGAGCACCGCCCAGCCACCGCCGGTCGTCCAACTGCGCCACCCTCTCCGCCACCCACCCGCTTCAGCCAGCAACAACCACCGCCCTCCCTTCCCCTATCCCCTTCCTCTCTCACTAACCCTATTATCTCCCTCCGCCACTGCCCCCTCAGCCGCCACCGCGACGCCGTGCACCACCACCGCGCCGGACGCCGCCGCAGCCACCTTCTTCCCTGTTCCACCCTTTCCGCTTACCAGGTTCTGCAACACGCAGCCCTTTTTATCCGTTCGTCACTTTTCTGTCTTTTTTATTCCGTTTATGTTCATGATTAGGATAGCTAGAGTTGCATGTTGTAGTGGATTTTTAGGTTGTTAGGTAGCTTAGGCTGTGGTTAGTGAATCTAGGTCTGTTTACTTGCACTGTTCTTACTTCTGTTTTATCCTATGTGTAAATATGTTGCTGCTATAATCATGTTTCATATGCTGCTTTCTTGTATGTTGCTGCTGTTTACATTGAGTTTTTATGTTTAATTTATATCTATGTACATGCAGCTTGATTTTTTCAATTCATATGAACTGATATGATTGCTGTTTATTTTCTGGGACAATCCAATTTTAGCCGGAATGCTGCCCGAATTTTTTTAAAATTGTTTTCATTAATGTTTTGGTTTGGCATTTCTGAAATCTATTTTACTCTGCTTTACCCAAACCATTACATGAATGCTATGGCAGACTTTCTTATCCTCTTTGATTTCCTGGTTCATAACCTGCATTTGTGATTCATTGATTCCAATTTCTGATTTCTTTATTTCTATTCGAATCAGCATCACCCTGTTTTCTTTATTCAATTATGAGTACTTCTATTCTTACCTGTGAATCCTTGTTTTATGGAATTTTTCTATGCCACTTACTTTCCTAACTCACTAATTTTAATTTACTAATTTCTTTTTACCATACTAACCCTCTTAATCTCTTTTCTGATTACTTTCACTTCCTCTAACTTTCTCACTATGGCATATTGATTTTTCTTTCCATTTAACATTAATTCAATCACATTTCAATTACTCATTTTCCTTTTCTATTTCTCCCTTACCGCTTTAGTTTCCTTTGTTTAAATTGCCTATTTGCTTTCCTATTTTATCCAATTCCTGGTTTTCTGTTTTTCAGGATGTCTGCCTCACAGAGGAAAGGCAAAGGCAAGGCTACTGGCAAGCGCAAGAGAGGAGATTCCTCCCAGTCCATCAATGCTCTAATGCACGATTCCTCATGGCGGGAGAAGAACTTTACACAGCAGGAAAAAGCTGACCAGCTGCTCCCTTCGACTGATCCTATAAAATTTGCAAACCGGTACTGTGAGCTGAAGTACCCGACTTTTGCGAACTCCAGAAATCTATACCTGGAACGTACCTTGAAAATTCCAGAAGCCCTCCAGCAATACACTACTGAGCAAATCAAGCAACGGGGCTGGTTCTTTCTGGAGAGACCACTGACAGAGGTCAATGCATCTTGGGTCCGGAAATTCTATTGCAACTACTACCTTACTACCCTATATGCAGTGAACCTGAGGGGAAAGCAAATTCTGGTCACTGAGGAGGCCATAGGGACCATTCTCCAGCTCCCAGCCAAGTCCGATCAGCCAGATGGTTTTGCACAGGCTGAGGAGGACATGGGCCAGATGCAGTTTGAGTGGGACGCCGTGAAGGCACGGATGCTCTCGACCCTGCTGTTCCTTGGGAGATGGGTCAGAACACCACTATGCCTAGAGGGATCAAGAGAGTGTACTTGAATGATGAGGCTCGGCTATGGCATCAGATCTTGAGTAATTTTGTGATGCCGAGTACTCACGAGACAGAGATCCCGGCTACCATGATCACCCTCCTTTGTTGTGTGCTGGAGGGTAAGGACCTTTATCTGCCACGTTTCATTCGGCACTATATGGCCAGGGTCCACGTCCGCGGCACCCTCCCTTTTCCGTATCTGATTGCACGGCTAGGCCGTCAGGCTGATGTGCTTTGGGAGGATGCCGATGAGCGACCACCAGCAGCGGACTGCAGGAAGATCATTCCTCACAGCAGGAACTTCCTTGCTTTGGGCTACAGACCACCACCTGTCACTGCTACTGATGAGACAGCCCCTCTATCTGCTGGACCCTCTTCATCCACAGCTGCCACAGCTGCCCCTGCTGCCACCACTGCACCTCCACCCGCCTCTGAGCCGGTTTATCACCTCGTGCACCGTCTATTCCGCCAGCTTGATCAGATGGAGCACCGTAACAGGCGCCGGTATGAGAGATTGGAGCACCGCAGCAGGCGACGCTATTCCCATCTGAAGCTGATGATCAGACAGGGTGCCGACATCTCCTCCGAGCCCGACACACTATCAGAGCCATCAGAGGAGGAGGAGGATGAGCACGAGGAGGAGCCTCATTCCCAGGCGGAGACTCATCAGCAGGCAGGCACAGAGCACGCCACACCACAGCAGGAGGCCCCACATCAGCTTGAGGCTGCAGATCCGGAGATCTCGCTCCAGTCAGTCTCCCCTCTACAGCAGCCGGACTCTCAGCCCACCACCGCCACAGAGACCCCAGCTACCATCCCTCCCAGTGATGACACTCCTTCACACCCGATGCTTCATTTTAAGTGTGGGGAGGTCGCCATCTCTGGCATTTATTTTGGTGAACTACTACATACTTTTTCTTTTATTTTGGATATTTTTCTGTATTTTTCTCTTTTTCTTTTATTGTTATTTTCTGAGTACTTATACATTGCTACTTGTGTATTTTACTCTATTTTCTGGATTTTGCACATTTTGTTCATATTTTAATTATTTAGTTCATTTTAGTTATTTAGTTTAGTTTGCAATTATAACTTATTAGAGGATCAATTAGTATAGTTTACCCTTTTTACATAAGATAGCTTAGTTATAGCTTAGTTTAAATTGACAAAAAGAGTAAGCTAGGAACTTGAACATAATAGATTTAGATCCATAAAACCTTGTATATATAGCATTACATGGTGTAGTTAAACTAACAACATTTCATCAAGGAGAAACATTAAAACTTCAAAGGCT